>NW_008709540.1:1119738-1121870 GCF_000327385.1 Lottia gigantea
ATGTTCTTCTTCTTGTCTTGACTCTTCTTCTCGGCGGGATTGTCTTTCCCTAAAATCAGAAATGACATGTATTGATGTATTCTAGTAACATTGGAATGATCACAAACCCCTACCAAACTAAAGCCACTATTTTTACTACCCTAAAGTCATAAGACCTATGTCCATTAGAACAAAAACCCTTACCACCTTATGGCCATAATACCACAATCCCTTTCCACCCTATGACCATAATACCACAATCCCTTACCACCCAATGGCCATAGTACCACAATCCCTTACCACCCTTTGGCCATTAGACCACAATCCCTTACCACCCTATCGCCATTAGACAACAATCCCTTACCACCCTATGGACAGTAGATCACAATCCCTTACCTCCCTATGGCCATTAGACCACAATACCTTACCACCTTAGGGCCATTAGAACACCATCCCTTACCACCCTATGGCCATAATACCACAATCCCTTTCTACCCTATGGACAGTAGATCACAATCCCCTACCACCCTATGGCCATAATACCACAATCCCTTACCACCCAATGGCCATAATACCACAATCCCTTAACACCCTATGGACAGTAGATCACAATCCCTTACCACCCTAGGGCCAGAAGACCACAATCCCTTACCACCCAATGGCCATAATACCACAATCCCTTTCCACCCTATGACCATAATACCACAATCCCTTACCACCCTATAGCCATTAGACCACAATCCCTTACTACCCTATGGGCATAAGAACACAATCCCTTACCACCCTAGAGCCATTAGACCACAATCCCTTACCACCATATAGCCAGTAGACCACAATCCCTTACTACCCTATGACCATAAGACCACAATCCCTTACCACCCTATGGCCAGTAGTTCACAATCCCTTACCACCCTATGGCCAGTAGACTACAATCCCTTACCACCCTATGGCCAGTAGACCACAATCCCTTACCAACCTTGGGCCGGTAGACCACAATCCCTTACCACCCTATGGCCAGTAGACCACAATCCCTTACCACCCTATGACCATAAGACCACAATCCCTTACCACCCTATGACCATAAGACCACAATCCCTTACCACCCTATGGCCATAAGACCACAATCCCTTACCACCCTAGGGCCATTAGACCACAATCCCTTACCACCCTATGGCCAGTAGACCACAATCCCTTACGACCCTATGACCATAAGACCACAATCCCTTACCACCCTATGGCCAGTAGTTCACAATCCCTTACCACCTTAGGGCCAGTAGACTACAATCCCTTACCACCCTATGGCCAGTAGACCACAATCCCTTACCACCCTAGGGCCAGTAGACTACAATCCCTTACCACCCATGACCAGTAGACCACAATCTCCTTACCACCCTAGGGCCGGTGTACTACAATCCCTTACCACCCTATGGCCAGTAGACCACAATCCCTTACCACTCAATGGCCATAATACCACAATCCCTTACCACCCTATGACCATAATACCACAATCCCTTACCACCCAATGGCCATAGTACCACAATCCCTTACCACCCTTTGGCCATTAGACCACAATCCCTTACCACCCTATCGCCATTAGACCACAATCCCTTACTACCCTATCTCCATTAGACCACAATCCCTTACCACCCAATGGCCATAATACCACAATCCCTTACCACCCTATGACCATAATACCACAATCCCTTACCACCCAATGGCCATAGTACCACAATCCCTTACCACCCTATCTCCATTAGACCACAATCCCCAACCACCCTAAGGCCAGTAGACCACAAGCCTTTATCACCCTATGGCCATTAGACCACAATCCCTTACCACCCTATGGCCAGTAGACCACAATCCCTTACCACCCTATGGCCAGTAGACCACAATCCCTTACCACCCTATGGCCAATAGACCACAATTCCTTACCACCCTAAGGCCAGTAGACCACAATCCCTTACCACCCTATGGCCATTAGACCACAATACCTTACCACCCTAGGGCCATTAGACCACAATCCCTTACCACCCTATGGCCATTAGACCACAATCCCTTACCACCCTAGGGCCAGTAGACCACAATCTCTTACCACCCTATGGCCATAAGACCACAATCCCTTACCACACTATGGCCATTAGACCACAATCCCT
>NW_008709540.1:1121920-1127930 GCF_000327385.1 Lottia gigantea
CCAATTGCCATTAGATCACAATCCCTTACAACCTTTTGCCATTAGACCACAATCCATTACCACCCTATGGCCATTAGCCCCATCCTTTACTACCCTAGGGGCAGAAGACCACAATCCCTTACCACCCCAGGGCCAGTAGATCACAATCCCTTACCACCCTATGGCCATTAGAAACCAATCCCTTACCACCCTATGGCCAGTAGACCACAATGCCTTACTACTATATGGCCATTAGACTACAATCCCTTACAACCCTATGGCCATTAGACTACAATCCATTACAACCCTATGGCCATCAGGCCACAATCCCTTACCACCCTATGGCCAGTAGACCGCAATCCCTAACCATCCTAGGGCAAGTAGACCACAATCCCTAACCATCCTAGGGCAAGTAGACCACAATCCCTAACCATCCTAGGGCAAGTAGAACACAATCCCTTACCATCCTAGGGCCATTAGACCACAATCCCTAACCATCTTAGGGCAAGAAGACCACAATCCCTAACCATCCTAGGGCAAGTAGACCACCATCCCTTACCACCCTATTGCCATTAGACCACAATCCCTTACCACCCTATCTCCATTAGACCACAATTTCTTACTACCCTTTAGCCATTAGACCACAATCCCTTACTACCCTATGGCCATTAGAACACAATCCCTTACCACCCTAGGGCCAATAGACCACAATCTTTTACCACCCTATGGCCAGTGGACCACAATCCCTTACCACCTTAGGGCCAGTAGACCACAATCCCTTACCACCCTATGGCCAGTAGACCACAATCCCTTACCACCCTAAGGCCAGTAGACCACAATCTCTTATCACCCTAAGGCCATTAGACCACAATCCCTTGATACAACTCACTCTTTAGCAATGTCATCCTGATAAATTGTCTCCCCTTCTTCAGATCTCACTGTTGTCTGATTATTAGTTGTTCTGTCTCCACCAGTGCTTTCAGTGCTCAGGCACTGTGATGTTGTTATAATACTTCTGATCTGTTGTCGAAATTTGTGGTTTACACCTGAAATGTTCATTTTCATTATTTACAGCAAAGGGGAATAACTCTGTTTATAAATGATGCAAAACACCGAAATTTAAGGGGACTCTCATGTGATCAAACATCGCCAAAGTCCATTGATGACTTTCATTTTTTTTATATATGCATACACAATCAAATTTTGCTAATTCAAGGGATAGTAAAGCTATTTTCTAATCATGTGCATTCGGAACAGTGATAGCATTGATCATCTTATCACAAACAGGTTTGGTTTGGACACGATGAGCCAAGACTTCTATGTAATCTAAAGATCTTTGCCATCTTAAGAGACATCATAAAATGCCTAGTTTTAGTGGCAATGCCCCCTGTAGCCAGGGGCCTAATCGTGTTGTCTAGAAATTGTATTTTTTAGTCATGGCAACTGATAAATCCAACTGATAATATATACTCTTGTTGACCAAGTTGGAGACTAAATTTTATGTCCATTCTAAGAGGTAGTATTCCTTTAAGATATCAAATCAAATAAGTAATAAATGAGATAAATTTGCTTGTGGAAGGGGCATTTACATTTCACAACACATAATACTTAAGAAGGGAAGGAAATGGGTTTTCCCTAGAGTAGATATCATTAACTTTCTGAGAGATTATCAAAAGGCTTTGCAATGAAATAACAGTAATAAAGGAAAAGACAATTTATCGAAAAAAAACAACACCAGAAACCCCAATAGGACATTTCCAATTAAAACTGAATAATTCTGTATTAAGATAACTGGTTACATTTGTTTTGTTGGTATAATATGTATAATATTAAACAGTTTTTTAACAAAATGTGTTTCAGCTTTAGACCTGTTTTGGCACATTAGCAACAGAATCATTCTACATTCACTTCTCATTTATAACATATTTCACTAGAGTTTTTGTTGGTCTATTATTTCAGACAGTCTCTTCAACAAACTGTCAATTAAATCAAAAGTGTTCAAAGCTGACTTGACAACAAACATTTCTTCCTTTTCAGACATTTGCGGTAAACTAGCACCACCTACAGACACTTCAAAATCAGTAGTGTCCCGTTTGGTCCTCTGCTTTCCTTCTATGATCTTTTTTAGCTCTAAATCATAATGAGCTTTGGACATATCAAGGCCGACACGTAGCGGTTTGAAAAATCTTGTCTCCATCTCTTTCAAATTGTCCCATATTCCAGTCTTATTCTCTTTCGGAGGATCACGAATAACCAAATATCGGAACAAATTCAAAACTGTGATGATTCGATCGGAATGTTCCAAAAGATCAGTTGTCTCCCCTTCTGGAAGAATCACTGCGAGACGTAGCAATCTCTCCAAACGACGTCCAAGAAATAATTTATCTGGATTTTTTTCCATCAAGGCATCTTTAATATCGTCCTTGATCAGCTTGATGACGAAACCATTTACGCCAGAATGTTTACACGTGTTTAAAATATTTTGATAAATCTGATACCGCCCATCAGACTGGAAAATCCTGATGAAAGAGGCAAAAATCTTAACTGCATCTTGACGAATATCTTTAACTGAACAACGCACCATCACATCAATCAAATTTTTCACAATGTTACTATAGTGATCATTATCCAATCGAATGTAAGAAAGGGTGTCACATGATATCAATTGAAGAAAGGATTCTAGAAGTTTTAAGCCCTTGATTATTAAAAGGGACCTGGTACATTTCAACAGTACATTAATAAAAGGCAAATTAAATTCAAAGACGTATAAATTAGAATAAATACACGGAAAACGTTCAACACCAAGTTTCTCAGAATGAACCAAATAGGACAAACAACACAAGCTGTGGACAGGAATGATTTCATTGAATCTTAGAGACGGTACTTTCGCTTTGTTTTTATTCTTCGATTTTTCATCTTTCTGTCCTTTCAATCTCTTTTCATTTTCTTCATTTTCGATCTCCATTGCAGTTTTTCGAAAATTTTCATCCAAATCAATCATCAAAGGCTCCTTTTTCACTGCATATTCCATCATTTTTTGAAAATCGGTTTCCAAATGAGTAAAGAGTTCCATCAATTTTTCGACAATGACTCTACTAGTGTTCTTTACACTCCTGTCCTCAAGTTCAAAGTCAAGGTCAAGGTAAATAACTGGATGATCAAGAATTTTCAGTAAGTGGATTTTTAAAACAATAATTTGAGCCTGGACGTTATCATTATTCAAAGATGTAGAAGTTTTCAACGAAACTTCTTCAATAAATGGACGCAAGAAGTTTAAAAAGATGTCCAGCAGTTGGTTGATTCGTGACACTTCTGGGCACATTGCCAATAATTTTCGCTCTTGATTTTCAAGTGCGTTGTCTTCAGGTACAGGCAATGACATTATGTGACTGGTTAATGTTTCTAAAGCTAAATCTAAAGAATGAAATCTTTTGTTTGGAAGTCGTAAAAGTGTTTTCTGTATAAATGAGATCAACATTGTGAATTTAACATCGTTGTCATGGAATTCACATTGCTCTAGTAACGCCAACAACATTTCCTTGGCGCTCCCCTCGGTTACGATGTACATTAAACACATTTCACACGCTTCCAGAAACACAGTGTGATTCGTTGCGTTGAACTCTGTTAAATGTTGACACACTTCCGCACTGATATCCCAATAAGCATTCTGATTGGTTAAATTCCTATCAATAATGTATTTTTTCAATCCTCTGCCGTCCCGATTCTCTAAGAACTTCTTGACATCAACTAGATTATCTGTGTCTATGACCTTTGGTACAGTCTGTATAACATCTTCCATTGATTTAGCCATTTTTGTTTGCCTCAATCACATAGAAAAGAAATCAAATTCAAAATGTCTGGTCAACTGTTGTAGTATTATTATGTATTTAATTTCAACTTGTCTTTTGGAATACAGTTTCCAATCAATTTAAAATATGATCTGTTTTGTCTTTAACTGTGATTCAAATTGTAACTTTTTGACAGTACTGTTACTCAAAATTCTAAATGGTTGACCCAATATCTTTGTTAACCTGTGGTTTAGGTCTCCAATGAAATATTTGTCTGTCAATCCTCCTGTGGAAACTTTTCGACACTGTTCACTATTCTTCATGCACAGAGGGTGACCCAATAACTTTGCTAGCTTATCTCCAATTAGGAAAATGTCTGTCTCCTCCTTGCAATTTCATTCCAGACTTCGAGATATTTTGTTTCTTGAGTTTCAGTAATTGATTTTTCATTCTGAAATGAAAAGAAACCATTTTAATAAAAAAGCTGCCAGGAGATTGTCAACAAAATTTCTTAGCTTTTAATTCAGAACTAGAAAAGATTAGATTTAGAGGTATCGGTACAGATTTCCTGAGAATATTTGAAGGAAAAATTGTTTTATTCATATCTCCTGTAAGCTTTATACCAGAATGGTTTCTTCCATTGGCCTAAAACAGGGCATCTTTCACTGGACAAGTTCTATCAGTCAATCTGTGGAACAGATTATGTATATTGGATACAATTCTCCCTCAGGTACTGAGCACAGATTTATCAATTTCTGTTAACATTGTAAATCTTGGTAAATGTCCCCCCCCTCAGAAAACCTGGGGGTCATGATCTCCTGTGCCTTTCAATTCGCGAATCTCAAGTCTCAAATGTCTTGTCAGAATGTCAGACTTTGCGAGAGTAACCGTGACACCACCATTTTGCCTATTTTCGAGTCTAGCCTTCTATTTTGTAGTCTAACATATTGATTATTTCAAGATTATCCCTATAAACCTTGTATAACAATTTGAGAGCCTATTGAACCAAAAACTCGTATAATAATACAGTATACGAGGTTTTTCAATTTCATCTGCAGAAAAGGAACATTGTACAGTGGTGTAACCTATTTTCGTGCATATAAGGATTCAACACCAAATTTCATCAAAGTTAAAAAAACGAAAAAAATTTTATGTCTTAGATGCTTCCTCGGATACTCTACAAAATAATTAAAATTGGTTTGTTCAATTTTCTTTATGAATCCTTCACTTTGACCCATATCTCATGAGCAACTAACTCGGCAATGGCGGCAGAATGCGTCACCTATTTTCGTGTACAATGTTTGATCTATAAATATGTCTAGAAAAACATGTTGTATGGATACCGGGTGTTATAATTAACTTCTCTTAGTACCGGTATTTATCTTTAATATCAATTCATTATAACTAGTGACAATTCCTTCAAAGAACCATGATTTTAAAAAAAATAGTGACTGACAAAATAAGATACGTAGCGTGATTTATTGCTAAAGGTCACTGAAACAACATAAAAATATGGCCCACTTTGTGTTCCAAAGAAATTTTCTGCTGACACGGAATCCGCTAGTTGATCATGTGAATTCATTCGTTGGACTACATTCTAGCAGATGACACTTGGAATTCCGATTACCGCTTGGGATTGTAAGGAAATTTGGCCGATAAAAAATGGTGACGTTTGGTAATAAGTGAAAACCGCCATTTTTGTCAAAGGATACATTAATACATTTTACCTTGCTTGAAACTACTGGATTTATTCTACTAGCTGATATTGTAGAGATAACACATGTTTATCAAAACAAGCAAATGCGGAGGTCACGCGAGGTCGCACATGTAAATTATTAATCATTTTCGGAGATGCACGAAAAATAGGTTAGCATGAAATTAGGTTACTTGACTGTACGTGTTTTTTAATTAGTGCTTTAAAATTAGAGTTATTTATAATCAAGCTAAGAATACGAGGTTTTGATAACAAGATCCGCGCTTTTACGAGCTTTCGAACGGTACCAAAAAGTCAATACGACCAGTAAGGCATATACGAGTTATCAAGCGGTCACCCACGATATTATGCATATTTGTAGAAAGTTGTCGACGTTGGAAATGTTGACCTTTGCAAAATTCAACACATGCCTTCATTGTAATAAACACCGAGGTTTTGATGGATATTATATAACTAAAGCAATGTCGAACAAATACAAACCTCTAGTTAAAAACAGAATCATTTTAATGCAATTTGTATGTGTCATGGG
>NW_008709540.1:1127980-1129321 GCF_000327385.1 Lottia gigantea
GGTCACCCACGATATTATGCATATTTGTAGAAAGTGGTCGACGTTGGAAAAAGAGTTGAACAAATGTCGACCTTTGCCAAATTCAACACATGCCTTCATTGTAACGAACACCGATGTTTTCATGGACATTATATAACTAAAGTAATGTCGAACAAATACAAACCTCTAGTTAAAAACAGAATCATTTTAATGCAATTTGTATGTGTCATGGGCGCAGCCATCTTGGTTTATCTAATCGAAGGGAGACAACTCCATTTATTCTTCTTGTTTTTTTTTAAGTTCAACATCAGAAACTGTCTGTCCGTTAATGTTCGGGCGGTTTAAATTAAAATCTGTATCACAAGAAATATAGTGGATAAGAGTCTTGGATCAACCAATAAAAAATTGTACTTTTTTAATCAAGATATAAACTAGGCTTAGTCCGAAACATCTGCCTCTATTCCAGCCTCTGACTGCTAAGGCCTAATTGTGAACATTTGTCGACTGGAGAGGGATCAGAAAAACTGGGCCCTGTTTTATGAAGATTTTCCGCACTTCCAAAAGTGCAGGTTTTCCTAGACATCTTTATTTTACCTCGAATACAGCAAACCCTGATACTGGTAGGTAGGTAGATGAAAAAGGGCAACATCGCTATTTGTCCATTTTATTTGTATGTTGAAATGAGGCTCATCAAATTTACTTTGACCTTTGAAACATTGTCAAGATCAATCTCGAAACAGAATTTCAAACTACAAATGTAGTGAGATCATATTATTAACAATCTGAGGTGATTTATCAGACAGAAATGGTAAGGTGAAAGAAAACAGTCGTTTACGCTATGATTGTTTAAAGCTAAGATTCCATATACGCGTGATGCGAATCCGTCATGCGTAGTCATCCGTCATGCGTTAAAAATCGAAATGGTTGGTTTAAAAGGGTATGATTCCATATATGCTGAAGCGGTATCCGTCAAATGTTCTCCGTCATGCGCCAAAAAAAAAAATCGCCGGGTGTAGCGATTTTTGACACATCCGGACGCATTTCCGCGCGGAGATCTCCCAAATGTGACGTATTTTGTGGGGATTCCCTGTCTTTTTTCCCGCCATATTTTGACAACGAAGATGGGGAAATCAACAAACTTCTGAAAAACTCATAGAGTTAGTGAAAAAACACCCTCATCTTTACGATAATAGATCGCAATTACACCATGTTCTCGTCGTAAAAGTAGGATGTTGTGGACCCAATAGCGATGCTTCCTTTTTTCTTCTTCTTCATTTTCTTTTTCAACCATTCCATAGCAAGCCTGGCAATAAAACTTCATCTTGCTCCAGCATAAATTTATGCACCAAAGCATCCATCTGT
>NW_008709540.1:1129371-1132736 GCF_000327385.1 Lottia gigantea
AGATATAAACTAGGCTTAGTCCGAAACATCTGCCTCTATTCCAGCCTCTGACGGCTAAGCCCTAATTATGAACATTTGTCGACTGGGGAGGGATCAGAAAAACTGGGCCCTGTTTTAAGAAGATTTTCCGCACTTCCAAAAGTACAGGTTTTCCTAGACATCTTATTTTACCTCGAATACACCAAACCCCGATACTGGTTTGGTAGGTATATGAAAAGGGGCATTACCGCTATTTGTCCGTTTTATTTGTATGTTAAAATGGGGCTCATCGAATTTACTTTGACCTTTGAAACATTGTCAAGATTAATTTGTATGATTTACTATGTTTGTGACAAATAAGGTCTTGGCATGAATGGACTTTAGTGTGGATATGTTGTTATATATGCGTGAAATGAATATTTGATCGATTTCAACGCACGCGATAGTTCACCAATTGGCCACACAGCACCGCAGTTAACAACAGACCCTTAAAGAAGAAGATAGGTTTACTGCTACCCGCTACGTATTGACTAATATGGGAGTATAAAATAATAATATTTATTTATGGATTATTTTTGACAAATTCAGCTAAAGCGAGTAAACCCTGTAAAGTTTCTTGTCCGCTGGGTAAAATCTTATCTGCCGGGAGCAGGAAACCGTATTCTCCTGTATCTCGTAACTCCACCCCATACGAGTATTTCACACTGGCGTTACTGTAAGTCCAGTCAGCACTGCTTCCACTGGCCAAATCTGAAATAGAATGATTTATATCTGAACAAACTTGAGAGATGAAACTACTCAACGCCATCTGCCAAGATGTCTGAGGCCAACCGACAAAATCACGATCTGCCTTCTTCAACAACTTGAGCATTTTCTGTACTGAGATTTACCACATTGATAATTGGAAACATGTCGACTCTTGAAACACCACTATTGGTTTCATATAAACCCGGAGAATCCAGCGTTTTCCCGTGATACAGAGAAAGAAAGCAGATAGTCAGCTAAAAGACTCATACTTACAAATGGTGGTAGCGATTGGTCCGTAGACGTATTTAGTACCATGGACTTCTGTTATGGCTTCTGTAGCAGCTTTAGACGAGGCCTCCTGATAAGAGAAAAATGAATAAATTTTTTATGAGAATTAGTCAAATGCCTAGCACCACCGTGGACATCCTCACAATGGTCAAGCTATTTCTAACTCTGCTATCTATTCAGCTTCTGATAGATATTTTGACTATATTTGCTGGACAAATTTCAAAATAGCTATCAGAGGCTGGAATAGAGGCAGATGTTTAGATCTAGAACTCTTGACAACGTGAAAATTCACTGTGGAAGAAAGCGATATAATACCACAGAATGACCTGTTCTGAGAGTTTTATTTGATTCGCATATCGCTTATTATTATGGTTAATATCTTTTTCTCCTGGATCTCTGATATGTCAAGGGCTTTTCTTTCCCAAAGATCGTTTCGAGGATACTTAACTTGGCTTTTAATGATAATGATTTATACCTGTTGGGTGTAGTCAGCGGGGAGATTTTTAGTCCAACCAAACGGTGACATCCACAGCTGGGAATAACTATGGAAATCAATGAAGATTTTAAATGTTCCTTTTGGTTTTGATAAAATGAAGTCTGCTACGCCCTTTACGACGGGTTCTGAGAAGGCTTTAGGACCACAATATGTTTCTGAACAGGGATTACGACCGCCAGGACCAGATTCTGAAAAAGAAAGACCATATCAAATCGCTTGTATATTTAAAGGAATTGTAAAGAGGTATTCTATAGCATCAATTTCCACCATTCCAATTTTCAGTTAGACGTTTGTGGTTCTTGCAATTCCACAAAAACTAAGTTATTGATGTCGTCACTAATCGCGAAATATGCTGTATCACATCAGGCCTTTCGCGATTAATGACGTCATCAAACACTTAGCGGATAGTATCTATTTTCTTAAATTTGGAACAAATTGACGAGCTACTTACCTCCATTACACCAATGGTTGTCCCAGTTTCTATTAGGATCAGATCCATAACACAAAATATGTTTTGTTCTTGTTTTTCGCCATAATCGTTCCTTAAATAATGAAGATGCACATTAACACATTGCTGCAGTATTAATGCAGTTGAATTGGTTTTGACCAAGAGGCAAGTATATATAGCGTATATCTAATAGTTGGTAACTTGCGTATTTATGGGGAGGCTCAATGGGCCATGTCTCCCCCACCCCCCCCACCCCCTCTCTCGGGCATGTGATTGGTCTTATTTTGAAGTGAAAATCAAGCCCGCTAAATGCTCAAAATTCATCTTAGGCCATCTGAGAGTCCTCTGACAGCCCGCAGATCCCTGGTCTCAAGAGGCTTTGCCCATTCGGGACTTGCCTCGGAGAGACACCTGTCATTTTTGGCTCCCTCCTCAGGCATAAATACGCCCCTGGTTGGTAATGTTTGAGTAAATGCTTCCATGCAAAAATGACAATGCGGGAGAGCAAGTGTTTAATAAAGACAGGGGCCACGTGTCGCCACTCATCTAGTTGAGTCACTGTCTATATTATGTTTTTAGTCATAACCAATAGAATATATACCTTATCCCAAGTGTAAGCATAACCATCAACATTAACCACTGGTACAATATACCAATCGAACGCCTCCAGAGCAGACGTTACTTCTTTATCTTTGCCATAATTCTCCAACATCTAAAAACAAAGATAACTTGCCAAGCAAGGTAACATACGCCCACTGGCAGCTGTCAGAAATGATAGTGACTAAAGTACGTATTTTCTCACATTAAAGAAATTTTATTAGTTTGAATTCAATGATATATATATTTACTGCCAGTTATTTATGCTGAGTAATTCCACAAAATTTTTGAATGACTTGTTCAGTCATATAGTTAGGGCACCTTAAAAATCCCCACCTTTTTGAGACTCTGGGATAGTAACAGACCTGAGAAGCCATGTAGATGACAGTAGCTGGTGAAATCCATTCTCTAGCATGAATACCACCTTCAATAAAGGCTGCTGGTCGTTGATTGGTTGAGTTCGTGGGTACTGAAATCTGAAAGGCAAAAATTACATAAAAGTCTTATTTGTTTATAAGTAATCAGATAAGGGATTGAGTCAACTTGTCTATTGCTAAAATATTTGTATTAAAATTTAGAAATATAAAAACAGAATCTGAAGAACATGTACTCTTCTCAAACTTCCGCCGAGAAAAAAGTCAGTTGTGAAGATCATAACAGGGTGAAACTGAGTAACAAAGTGTTTCAGGCTCTGTTTTCACATATCAATATCAATACAATTGATTTATTGGGTACTTTTTTAACAGTGATATGCGATATTGTCTCAATTCAATCAGATTCTGATTTAAAGCACAAAAAGATGATACAAGC
>NW_008709540.1:1132786-1357182 GCF_000327385.1 Lottia gigantea
TTTATCTTTGCCATAATTCTCCAACATCTAAAAACAAAGATAACTTGCCAAGCAAGGTAACATACGCCCACTGGCAGCTGTCAGAAATGATAGTGACTAAAGTACGTATTTTCTCACATTAAAGAAATTTTATTAGTTTGAATTCAATGATATATATATTTACTGCCAGTTATTTATGCTGAGTAATTCCACAAAATTTTTTAAAAATCAATATCAATATCCTAAATACATCAAATTATTAAAATCACACAGCTCTAATATCAAGGGAAAAAAATGTTAAGAGTGAAATCGTTGAAATATCAAACTTGACCAAGATCTCATCAATATAAACAAAAAGACGTAAAACTCCATTCATTTCATTCATCGTAAAAATGAAATCTGTAGTCTCTAATGTGTTCATGAACAAATTTTGAAGCATTTTATATAAGTCAAGGACAATAACTCAAAAACCGTTCATCGAAAGATCGTCAAATTCGACCTTGATCAGGATCTCATCAATATAAATGATCACACCAAATTTTATTAAAATCAGTTGAAAACTGTAATCTCTATTGTGTTCACAAACAAATTCACAAACGCGATTTTCCTAAGTCAAGGGCAATAACTCAAAAAAATTTCATCGAAAAATCGTCAAATTCGAACTTGACCAAGATCTCATCAATATACATTATCACATAGAGTTTCATTAAAATCAGATAAAAACTGTAGTCTCTATTGTGTTCACAAGAAATGTTAACGGACCAACAGACCAACGAACCAACGGACAGGGGCGACGGCCATATACATTTCCACGTGGGCATATAAAAAGGCTTGAATGACTTGTTCAGTCATAAAGTTAGGGCACCTTAAAAATCCCCACCTTTTTGAGACTCTGGGATAGTAACAGACCTGAGAAGCCATGTAGATGACGGTAGCTGGTGAAATCCATTCTCTAGCATGAATACCACCTTCAATAAAGGCTGCTGGTCGTTGATTGGTTGAGTTCGTGGGTACTGAAATCTGAAAGGCAAAAATTACATAAAAGTCTTATTTGTTTATAAGTAATCAGATAAGGGATTGAGTCAAATTGTCTATTGCTAAAATATTTGTTTTAAAATTTAGAAATATAAAAACAGAATATGAACAACATGTGCTCTTCTCAAACTTCCGCCGAGAAATAAGTCAGTTGTGAAGATCATACAGGGTGAAACTGAGTAACAAAGTGTTTCAGGCTCTGTTTTCACATATCAATATCAATACAATTGATTTATTGGGTACTTTTTTAACAGTGATATGCGATATTGTCTCAATTCAATCAGATTCTGATCTAAAGCACAAAAAGATGATACAAGCATCCTCGAAAGATAATAAAAAGTATTTCAAATCTTTTAGAAATTTAACTACCTGAATGGCCAGCATTTCGCGACCTTCAAAAGATTTGGTGATGGTGATCATCTTGGAGATATTGGAATACTCCTGGGTGATATCCTTCACCCATTGCTCAATCTGGAAAAGAAAATCTGAATTATGAATTATTTTTGGTCAATTTTAAAGAAGCTAACACCAATTAACTCAGGATTTTATTAATTGCAAGATTGCAAAAACATCGTTGTAGCTGAATCCAAAAAGCCATTCAATGTGTTAGCTTCTCGGAGTCGGTTATCTAAAGATGTTAGCCTTCATGAGCTGTTTTTCGTGGCATTTTCATAATAATCGTTTTATAACTGCTCCGAACAGCACAGGGAGGCAAAGACGAATGAGCGCGGACAATTGTCTTATTCTGATAAGATAGGAGGATAACAATATATGAATCGGGTACACCACAGTGTTCAAGCGGTATCGCATGTGAATTTGAGAATCAAAATAATTAAACTTTTAACGATCTAAAATAACAGCAGTCCATACCTCTTCTATCTTATGATATTTACTGTAATCAAAATCATCATCGATTCCTGGAATACCTTGATTAGATTCCAACTGGGCGTCAATATAGATCTGTACATCGTTTATTAACGTTTCAGCGTGCATCCCGGCCTTTCCAAACGTATCCAGCACTGGTACCAGATCTGTGGCAGAACCAGATATATCTAACGGCCATTCCACTCCTGCTGATCTGTGCCATATGTCGATCTGAAATGGGAAATTCTTTTATGATTCGTTTTCTCATGACGTTGACCTATATAGTAGTGGTGGTTGTCGCGCGCGAAGCAGATCATGCTTACTCTTTTCGAAACACCTGATGGTACTTCTCTTTGGAGGAGTCCACTACTATACAACTGTTACTCTCGATTTTGATAAGCGGAATTATCTTGCTTCTAGGGATTTCTGTTTCAAACCATTCTGTTTATCAAAGACGTTTCCATTTTTATCATTCTAATTTTCACTCAGGTCTGTGCGGTTCTTGCGATTCCACTGACACTAAGTAGGTTTCTAGCATATGGTTACCGGTGTAGTGAAATTGAAACTTTATCAGGTAAGCAAACGCGGAAACTTAAAACATGGTTGATTCGTCAAGCTCTGCTTTTAGGCTACGATCATTTCCAATAAAGTGATGTTTTTTTGTTTTTGTTTTTTTTTTAGTTTGGGGGTATATGCTTCAATATCAAGCATATACGTTATGTTACAAAGAAAGATCAAAGAGATGAAGCAAACCTGTTGTGGATCTGTCTGAAGTTTTTCAACCAGTTGAAATTGTCTCTGATTTTGTGGAGTGAATCTTATAACTCGATGTCTGAAAAATTAAATATATCCTTGTAAGACCCCAATATTTTACAGGGTGGGGGTCTGAAAATAACTCAATTGATAAAGAACTCGTAATCAAATCAAATACGAGGTAGTAAAACATAGCAGGACTCGGAAATACGTGTAAGTGTGCTTTGAACGGTGATCCCTGTCATAAAAATATTGAATATGTGAACATGTGTGGTTGGATGAATGAAAGAGACATGCTTACCCGTTATATTTGACATGTTCTGTTAGACTGCAGACAAATAACCCAATAAAAATAACGACACAGGTAAGAGGGCGAAACTTCGCCATGATGAAATATTTAGATATTAATATGGTTTATTATCTATCATTTGATTTGTTATCTATCACTTGATTTGTTATCTATTTAATATAGCTATTGTTATCAAGTCATGCTGCCTTTAAAAAGATAACAGTGGCGATCGGGCCCGTAGCTACAGGGAGGGGGTGGGGGGAGTGTGGGGCTAGCCCCTTTTCCGTAAAAGTTCTGATAACCGACCAATTACATTAATTCACCAGTGTCCCTCCTGATATATTACTTACCCCTCAATCCTTATATATAGATGTTTATCTTTTCAGAACCTATTCATACTCTCTTCGTTTAGAACTGGTAACAAGAAAACTTTCATATTATAGACTTTTGTTTATTGTAGATTACTCGTGGGTGTTTTTTTTTAACTTAATACTAACTATGCTAACTTCACCTTATCTTGTATTGAACATTTATCTCTTTATTTGTGACCTTGGCCAGTGCTTTACATAGAAGCTTTTAGGAACTTCTTCACTCTTACCCCTCTGAACAATCAAGTCGATCTACGCCCCCTTTCGTCCCCTAATTTCATTTTGTGTATGCGATATATTTAGCATTTTAAAAAGATATAATAGATCTTGTATCCATGTATCTCTGTCTTGGGCTGTCTCTGAGAAGCACTAGCACACCCATCAGGATTTTTTCCTGAGTTTGATTCTAACCAACGGCACCAAAAGGCATTGCAGACAGCAATTCAACGCTTTACTGACTGAGCTATTCCATTGCCATCAGGTCTGGGATTAGGGCATTGCCACTGTGGGTCTTTTTGTTTGCACTATTGTGTGAGTTAACTGTAATAGGCAAAGGAAGGATGATTTTACCGAGCCAGTGCCTCTACAGAAGAGAAGTAGTAAACAGAGAAACAAAAAATGTCCATTTTGTTTATTGTAAATACTACATGATACAAAAATAGATATTCTATAGTCATAAAAACACAGTGAATAGTAATATGTCATCAGAACCAGCTGATACTCCACAAATAAATTCAATATTATTGATTCCACCTAAGATATTAGTTCATATCTGAGGATGATCCAAATATAAAGATGGGCAGTCCATTTCATTTTTCAGTAGAATCAATACTAATTGAAACTGTCTAGTAATGCTTATATAGTGTTCAATATTAATTAAACCATCTAGAAATAAAGTAGACTACTCGTGTGTATGTTTTGTACAATTTTTTTGTTGAACTATAAATAAAATATATCTTTAAATTAAAAGGTAAAAAGTATATTGCATTTTAAAACAAAAGACAAAAGGGTGCATTTCTTCTGTTTTTTGAGGTTCTATTAGGGACAAAACTAAATTGGGCATAATAGGGTATTTTTCCAATTCCAATTCAAAATGTATCATTTTAAGGTTCTATATGGGGTGAAATTAAATTGGGTATTGCAGGTATTTTTGAAATTTCAATTTAATTAGTATAGAGCTTTATTAGGGACAAAATAAATTGGATATTTTAGTTCAACATAAATGAAAATCTCTCTACAGTTCTGAGGCTTTGTGACTTCTTTCTCTTCGAGATTCTTGCTATACCTCAGAGGCCCTGTTAGGGTTATGTGTAGGAGGATGTCTTGGTGGTGGATGTCTAGGGGCTTCTATCACAGTGGGGCCCTGTGAGGGTTTATAATCCTCCAGAACTGGCTTCCATTCTTCTCCTTTTATGGCTGCCTACAAAATAAAAAAATATGATCAGTTTAATATATTCTTTTTTATTTTCAACAACAAATACTTTTCTTTTAAACTTAGTTTGAACACTTTTTTAACGGATAAAGGAATAGATTAACAGATTTTGAATTGTGATTAAGCACCATTTGACTAGAGCCTCTTTCTAGCTGTATCTACCTATCAAGTCTGATGTAGTTATTTGTAACTACATACTTGGCATCGTTCAAACAATTCCAACAATTTGAAATGAAATCAAGTTATTTTACATGTAAATACATACCACAAAATATATAATACTAGTAATAAAAAAACACATTCCTCCTAATAACGTTGGTAGAATAAAACAACATGGTACAGTTAACCTGCAATAGAAATAGATATAATAGTATTATTTAATAATTACTGTTAAAATATTGCACTGTGAATTTTGGTATTTACATTAATGTCAATAGACCTTATTCATGCCTTGTTTTTGAGACACTGAAACCGAGGTTCAAAACACAAATTACGCCATCCATTGAAAAGATGACGGTGTAATATGGAGGGGAAAAGCCAATATGATGTCACTAAACATCCAATCAACAGCAAAAAAATGGGCTTAAAACTTTCAGTTTGCCTTCTGGATTCAATATGACTGACGTCTGAATACTGTGAATAGAGAGACTTGATCATGATGGGGACAAACATAGAATCGTTATATCACATGGGTTAGAATTTGGTCCAATACACTAAAGTGACATGGTCCTGTTTAACATTCAGTCCATGGTGATTGACAGAAGGAAAATTGAAGACATGGGGAAATGTACTTACAAGAGATAGAAGACAAATCTAACAAAATAATTTCTGGTTATTAAACCACAACACTGAACAACTCGGCTCAATGGTCTCTGAAATCTAAAATTGAAAACTAAAATCAAAAACTTTCTCACTACTAAGGAGTGTTTCTATGAATTCACTTACAATGGAAATTTATTGAAACCTCCATGTTAAAAATAACAGTCAAAAGTTACACAAATTATACAGTTAAAAAGTACTACGAATTTCCATTTTACATACTAGACTTTAGTTAACACTGCTTTAAACCTGTACCGGTGCCTTCTGTTGAATAGTAGCTTGTTACCTTTCACAAGTTATACAACTATGTATTGTATGATATCTTGAATAAAGAGTGCCAGGTCTTTCTAGGTTATCAATCAATCAAGCAATCAACCAAATTCTCTGCAATTTTTTATGCAAAAATTCAGACAAGTAACGATTTATATCTTGATGTTACCAAAACTGACTTCAGTCCATTCAGACTCTATTGCCAGATTTTAACCAATCTATGGCCAAAATAAATATTATTCAAGTTATCTGACAGTTACATAGTGCCTGTAAAGCATTGCCTTCAATCTAAATGAGACAGTGTATTAAACTTGGTATTTATGTTTTATTAATAAAAACCTTACTTTCTTTCTACACATTTTCCATTCTGTCTTTTACTTCTGGGATATTCCAACAGTGCCACCAATATTCCTGCTACTCTAAGATTTTATTTAAGGAAAAGAAATTCAATTGGAACTTTTGAAAAGAAAGAACGAAACAATCATATTGACAAGAATAATAACATAGCCTCTCAATATTTCTCTCTGGAATCCTTTCTGCCAGTTGTACCTTAGTCAAACCTCCTGGTATTGATCATTTCCATATTAGCTTACAGCTAGATGACTAAAATAAAGAGGATCCTTCATACCAGCTGGTCCTGGCCAACCTCTGGCATTGATCTTCAAAAGATAATATATACCCTTTTACAGCTGAATTGACTAACATTTTTTAAAGAAAAATTGAATTGAAATAAAATAATTTGCTGAAACTTTTTTAACTGACTATTTTCCAAAAAAGACTTAAATAAAAATTACTAAAATTAATGAAGATCTACAGATTGAAAAGGATACATTCCATAAGCACCAAACGGCCAGTTGGGGAACTGTCCTGCTACAGCAATAATTCCTCCTAATAACACAACTGAAAAATAAAAAGCAAGTACTGTACTTCTATAAACTGGTCTTCCATTGTATCTGATGCTTTGACAGGGGACAGTTTGGTTTGTAGGATCGAATTAAATAAACAGCGAGTAAAAGTAAAAATATTTATCTAACATAGCACCGGCTTCTTTTAAAATATAAAATCAAAAGCTCAAACGAGAATGGTGCATATTATATACCTGTTGTTCTGTTTCCTATCATTAATGTTTTGTGCTTGATAAAGATTCCTGTATGTGAATTGAAACGTTGCAAAAATTATTTAATGAGAACGGTGCAAACTATCTGTACGCACTATACTGATGCGCATTATAATCCGGTATGTACGGTACATATACAACAGTTTATTGACAATCAACAAAACAAATAATAAGTACCTGCAGAAGATGCTATAGCTTGTTCATTGGCCCACATGGCCCACTCGATTTTACCCATCACTTTCTAGCCTATTCAAGTCATTAGATTCAACAAAATGTAAAAATATCAAAAAATTAATCGTAAAAAGTTTGTTTACGTTTGAAACTTCCGGTTTGACTCTTTAAATTTGAAGGTAAGAAAAGCACTGACGTAAAATTCAATGAATTTGTAAGAAAGAATTTGATTGGTAGCTCACTTATCATCATCCAATCATTTAGTGTTTCTTATTTTATTAGCCAAGGGAAGACAACTCTTCATAAAATTCCTTGCCGGCGAAAACTGCAAAAACCCGTGTTTCGGTAAAACTTTTATTTTCATTAATAACTTTGTAATCTTAGGAAAATTCGAGAGAATCGTAGCCCTATTTGGATAATCAAATCCAAGCTTAGCAATCTACGTAGTGTTGCTTTGATTCTGAGTATTCATCCGAGAAAAGTTTAAAATTTTGATTGCACCAATCTGGCTATAATCTGTTCATCTCACCATATCTACTATCTGTAAAACTTTACAAGGTTAATATTAAATAGCCATGGGCCATAACAGGCTACTACAGAGTATATGAGGGTTATTGTAATCATTAAGGTTAAATTTCTGAACAGGTATTCAGTGCTATTTATTTGTTTAAAATTTGTTAATGATTGTAAAGAGGTTTTCTAAAAAATGTTATGTGTATTGAGAACACTGCTAGCATCAATTTGCACCATTCCAATTTTCTATCAGACATTTGTTGTACCTGAAATTCCACTCAAACTAAGTGTTTGATGATGTTACTAATTGCAAAATACTGTATGCTTTATCACTATTAGTGATGTCATCAAACACTTAGTTTTAGTGGAATTGCACGAACCACACACGTCTGATTGAAAATTGTAATTTGGGTTTAATGCTCACCTAAGATAAAGTTATCTTTCTTTTCTATTTCAGGCAAGAATGTTACTATGGCAACTAATAATTGCCGGTGTAGCAGTCCATCTGATCCTGTTTTATTCCATTTTTGATATTTACTTTACATCACCCCTGGTCCATGGAATGACACCGCACAAATCAGAGTTCCCCCCTCCTGCTAAACGCCTCGTTCTGTTTGTTGCTGATGGCCTGAGAGCAGATAAATTCTATCAAGTCGATCAGGATGGTAAATCCATGGCTCCTTATTTAAGGTAAAAGTTTTTTTTTAAGAATATTTTTAAATTAACTTGCATCTTAAAATGTATTAAAAGTATAATCTAAGAATTTTTTAAACTTCAGTTCCCAGCAAATTCAGCTAAAATATAATATCTTTGGCTTTAAGTTTGGATCTAATTGACAAAATAAATGCAAATTTTGTGAGCATACTGAAAATAGAGTTCTGATTTATTTTCTAGGAGTATAATAGAAACGAGAGGATCATGGGGTGTCTCCCATACTAGAGTACCAACTGAAACACGGCCAGGCCATGTGGCTTTGATAGCTGGCTTCTATGAAGATGTCAGTGCAGTGGCTAAAGGTAATTTTTTTTATGATAGCCTTTTTTATTTTCATTCAAAGTATAAGTATGTAACCGAAAATTTTTTTCTTTATCTAAGGAATGACCTGAACAATTTTTCAATTTATCGCTGTATAAACAGAAAAACCTGTATACACTGTATAAATCTGTGTAGCTGTTGAACAATAAAACAATGCACTATTATTGGCTTGAAAGACAAACCCTACGCCCAGGATAATGTCAAATTAATTCAATATATGAATTGATCAGAGTTACCAAATGTTGAATTGTGATTTATATATTGTAGGGAGGAAAGAGAATCCTCCTGTACATCTCTCTCCACCTCTCCCTCCCCCTCCCCCTCCCCCTAATGAATGTTATGTTATGTATATTGATATATATTGTAGGGTGGAAAGAGAATCCAGTAGAATTTGATTCAGTATTTAATGAGAGTAGATATACATGGTCTTGGGGCAGCCCTGATGTTTTACCCATGTTCTCTAAAGGTCAGTGTATGAAATATTCAATCCTTTAAGACCTTGATAATGCCTCGTTTTGAACACATCAAATGCGAGGCACATGACACAAATGATGTCATCTATTGAAAATATGGCAACTTCATATGAATGAATAGCCTATGTGACGTCACTTAATACCCAATCAACAGTGAGAAATTGGTCTAATGTGCCCTTTCTCAGGAATGTGTGATAATATCATAATAGCCTGACTTTTAGCTATTATGAAGAGGCTGTCTATTGGTGCCAAAAAATGAATATTTAGATTTCCCTTGTAAGGTTTAAAATTTGAATTAAGAATTTATAAAAGCTTTCTTCTATGATTGATTTACAGTAGTACATGCAAAGCTTCAATTTTTATGTGTAGTTTTTATCCATGAATGAATGCAGTAATGATATTATAACATGACCTATTATTTTCAGGTGCCAGCGGAGACCATGTGTATGTAAATTGTTATTCAGCAGAATTAGAAGATTTTGGTGCTTCAGATACAGACATGAGAAGATTGGATACCTGGGTTTTTGATAGGGTTAAGGTCAGTCCTTATTTAGTTCTAGGCTTATTTTTTAGGCTTTTTTTCCATTTGTTAGCCTTCTGTAAGTAAATTACCAATTATCAGATACTGTGGTTTTTGATAAAGTTTAACTCACTATTTTGCTGATACTCTTTATTTTCTCATTTCAACTCTATTCAGAAATATACCAAATCTTTTTGTATCTTGTAAATCCAATTTCTAATTATTTTGTTGGGGTCTCTTTGTAAAGTGAGACATCAATAAACTTTATATGTATGTAACTGAAGAAAGACTACAGATGATAAAAAAAATTCAATTTCAACTTGATAATATTTTCATGTTTCAGGAGTTTTTTGAGGCTGCTAGAAAAGATGAAGAATTACAGTTTAAATTAAACCAGGATAAAGTTGTGTTTTTTCTTCATCTACTTGGTTTAGATACAACAGGTCATACTCAGAAACCGTATTCACAGTAAGTGTAGAAAATTATTAGAATCTGAATCGCTTTGAAAGAGGTTTATAATTTTTACAAGTATCGGGAACACTGGTAGCATCAATTTGCATCCTTAGCTAATCTAAGTGTTTTACTATGTCACCACTGAAATGCCTTCTATGATACTCAATTAGTGACGTTATCAAACACTTAGTTTTGGTGGAATTTCAGGAACCACAGACGTCTGATTGAAAATTGTAATGATGTAAATTGATGATACCAGTGTCTTTGATACTCATAAAAAAATTTGTTAATAATAAATATTTTACATACTGCACCTTTAACAATTTGAACGTGAACACAAGCAGAGATTATTCTGGAACTAAATTCTTTCATCCTGATTCTGTTTCAGAGCATATTTTAAGAATATAGAGTATGTTGATACTGGTATTAAAGATATAGAGGAGTTGATAGAAACATATTATAACCATGATGGACAGACAGCATATATCATGTCTGCAGACCATGGCATGACAGATTGGGGTAAGATACTTTTTATTTTAGACAAAGAGATCTGGTTTCATTCTGCTTTTAATGAAAGATATTTGAAAATTGCAGAGAAGTAAATATTCTGGGATTATAAAATAAAATGTGGGCATTTTAATGTATCAATGACAAACACAAAATGTTCAACAGATCAAAATCCATTGAGTCCACATGTCAACAAATGGGGTGGGAAACAATAAAAATCTATATTTTATTTTATTTTTTAGGTTCACATGGTGCTGGACATCCAAGTGAAACATTGACCCCATTAGTAGCCTGGGGGGCAGGGGTACGTGGACCCCAGACACAGGAAAGGTGTGGCCAATTTCAGGATAAATTCTGTCAAGGTATGTAGATGAGTAATATTGATAAATGAAAGTAAGAATTTAATTTTTCGAAAAATGCAAACAAGATTTTACTTTTACCCCCAAAAATATGATATTATTAATATGAATTCAAAATCAGTAGATGCCCGTTAAAGTCAGAAGCTGTTTCATGCTCTAAAGTAAGCTAGTCCATCTCAGTGGCTGTTCCATGCTTGTAATATCTTTTTATGAAAACAAAAACCTGCCCGGCCAGGGGTAGCTCTAAAGTAGGCTAGTTCAACTCAGTAACTGTTCCTTTACCTTGACAATGTTGGTCTTTCAGAATGGGGATTAAATCATTTAGAAAGAACAGATGTGGAACAGGTAGAGTTCTTTATCTTATTGTCATTCCTTGCTTATTTTTTAATATTTTTAAAATTTTGAAAATGTGGAAAGTCCTTCATTTTCTCATAAAATTTGACAGATATGTAAGATTGATATGGTGTAAGAAATCATTTCATATATTTGGTCATTTGACAAAATACAATAGAAAATGAAATTATTTTGATTTTGTGTAGAGCTTAGAACATTTGTCTGCTGATTGTAAAGTGTTATTTATGCTATTTATTTTACAGGCTGATATAACTCCATTAATGTCCTATTTAATTGGTGCTGCTTTTCCTTTAAATTCTGTGGTACGTTCAATCTATTATTTCATCTTGTAACTGACTAGAAAGCTTGAGTATGCTCTGTTTAATTGTTATAGCTTGTGAAGCTTCTTTCCTTTAAATTCTGTGGTAAGTAGAATCTATTATTTCATCTTGTAACTGACTAGAAAGCTTGAGTATGCTCTGTTTAATTGTTATAGCTTGTGAAGCTTCTTTTCCTTTAAATTCTGTATAGTAAGTAGAATCTATTATTCCATTTAATACAGCAAATAAACATTATCGTTCACAAAGTGACTGCATGCTTTGCCCCTCTGTTAGACTGTTTATCCATGTGGAATTTTGCATGTTGATTTATATCTCTCAGCAATTTTTCTTTATAATTTTGATGGTTGATCACATCAAGTACATTTTTTCAGAGTTTCAGTTAGATTTAACCAATGTATCCATTTTAACAACTTTGTAAAATTTTAAAAATATTTTCAGGGTAGTCTACCAGTCGACTATTTAAATTTAACAAAATGGCAGAAAGCTGAGGCATTATATTCCAACGCTCGACAGATCATGGAACAATTTGATGTGAGTTATTTTTCTTCTGTTTTTAAACCTTTATCAAAATTAGAATGTCCCCCTTCAAATCTGTAAGCATATGATATCTAATAGCAAAGTTTTGAATAGATTATATCAAACACTTTGACCCCTGAATGTAAATGAAGTATAACATCATATACCCTGAACTCCAAGTAATAAAAGTAAAAGTGTATGATGTTAACGTTGTATGATGTCACTTAGTAACAGCAGTATACTGACTGCTCAGGTATATATTGTGTGTGGCCAGTAAACTGGCCGCTAGGGTTGATAGGGTTAAAGGTATTGTTTACCCTCACTTACTATTAAAATATAGAATCTAACTCAGTTTTTCATCCAATCAGAATTTAAGTGAAAGTTTATTTTATTTAGAATTTTTCAATCACATGACATTTATACTCCCTCCACCTACTTAACCACTTTGATTTCAGGTAAAAATGGAGCAAGTTAAAGAAAGTTCCTTTTCTGCCACATTCCAATATTTCAAGTGAGTAATTTCTATTATATTGTATATTCTGTATGTCATTTTAAAGGGTTTCTAAAGAGGTTATCTAATTTTTTGTAGGTGTATAGGGACACTGATAGCATCAATTTTCAATCAGACATCTTTGGTACTTGCAATTTCACTAAAATAAAGTGATTGATGACATCACTAATCACCATCTGGGGCCATTTTCAAAATATACTTTTATGATTTTGGTGTTCTTGCCATCTGATTGGACGATGATTAGATTCTATTTTGACTTTTTATTTTAATTAGCCAATAAGATTTAAATTACTGTAATTCTGAAAATATTTATACTTCATCAATAGTCTTAGTGGTAACATTCAATTTCTGTTTTCTTTTCCAGAGACCTTACTCCTACTAAAAAGGTAAGGCATGTCCCTTTCTCTGTCTTTTTTCATATTTCATAGCTGAATCAAAAATAATAAAAAAATATCTTTAATTCTGTCTTGGAACATGACAACAAAAATCTAAACTTTTAAACAGCATGCTATTTTGGATCTATGTATACTCTGATGTTAGAATTGAGGGTTTACCATGGGGTAGCATGTTTACATTAGCAGCTTTCTTAACTGGCCAATCAGTCTCTAACAAGCTCTCTCATTATTGATGTTCTGTACTTCACTTCAAGGCACAACAAACAACAATTCTGAACTCATCTGATAAATGAAGTGTTTTGTATATATAACTCATTGTGTTATTATTTTATTTTCAGTTGAATGCTTTAAGAAATTTGAAAACCCTGATAAAAGCTGGCCAACATGAACAAGCAGTAAGTTTGATTCTCACAAATTTTATAGTTTATTTAAATCTGATGTTCAACTATTTGTAATTTACAAAGAACTTGGCAAGTGTTTCTTCATCAGGACAGCTAGATATAATGAGGGGCTGAAGGACATTTATTTTTTCTGATATCCAAATTTATTTAACTTGATTAAAAAGTAACCTAATTCAAAGAAGTTTTAGTCAATTTAGTCCTTCATATCTCCTGGGGGGGATTCCTGAAATCAACTGGACATTCATTCAAAAAAGTTGGAACAGAATTCAAAATGTGTACAACATGTGCAGAAGAAATAGTAGGTGCAGACAGAATTCAAAATGGCAGGGAAAGAAATACAAGGGAATATCTGGAATGTGACATAATCTGGTTCTGTTCCGTTTTAAGACAGAATTGGAACAAACGGAACTTGTTCAGAACTCACCAATCAAGTGCCACTATAGTCTTGTAGTCTAAAAGAAGGAATTCATTGGGGTTTTTTTTGATTGTAGATATCAGAAGGACAAGAATTAATTCAGACTATTTTACAAGGTTTAAATTATTACCAGACCTATAATAGATCTTTTCTAGGGTAAGTACAATGGCTCAAATAGATTAGAAGTAGGGGCCTGTGACATAAGTGGGTCATAAGCCATTATGTTAACAGCCTATCAGTCAAGGGCTCTGATTGGCTTATTCTTTGGCATACAATCCAATCACATAGCTGCATTCTATGATGCGAGCGACTATTGCAGTCAAGGTATTAGATGAAGTTTGTAATAGCTCGACATTGTGAAGATCAAGAACAAGTGGCTCAGAGTTTCACTCTATGAGATCTTCAGGTTCTGGGCCCAGTTCCACAAAAAATCTTAAGATCAATTTTGTTGATATTTCTCAATGTAAAACTCTACATCTTAGACAAATTCTTAATAAGATTTTTTATGGAATGGGACCCAGTTTTGATATTTCGAAACGTTTGTTTATATTTTAGAACGAGTATCGTATCAGGGTTTCTAGGATGGATGGCGTTCGTATTACAGTTAGTTTTACACAGATATTCTAGTTTAAAATATCAGGTGAAACAGTGTCAGTCTAGTCTAGTTAATATGATATTCTATATGATTGGTCTAGTTGTTATAACCTTACTATACAGTAAGTATATATTTCTATCTCTTATGTGTTGAGTGGCGATGTTCATTTGGTGACTTCGAGCCCGGTTATATGTGCGGATAGTGGTTTGCCGAAGAATTACTATAGCATGTATCAAGGAATGAGGGATTAGATATATCACCTTCACATTTTCAAGCTATTACGAACTGTATGTTATACTTTGACTGCTTTATCCACCTTTCTTGTATCACTCACGTTTGTAAATGCAGCCAATCAGAGTCCTTTACAGAAAGTCAACAGACCATAAGCCATAATGTTTATAGGCTTTATGTCCAGGGCTCTGATTGGCTGTTCAGTGAAATCAAATCGCTTCATTCTGTGATACAAGAAAGGTAGCTATTGTAGTCAAGGTATAAGATGCAGTTCGTAATAGCTTGACATTGTGAAGATAGGGTAATACATGCTATAGAAAATATCTATAAATTTTATCCAATATATTGGCTGTTTGTGGAAAATAAGCAATTTTTTTCAGATTATTTAATGTATACAGTCGACTCCTGTTTTAGCAGTTGCTAATATTCCATTTTATATATAGAATATATTTGAATTTGTGTTTCAGTGATGCACGCACCTGTAATGTATTATGTATATTGTTTACTGCCAGTTGTCTTGTGGAATAAAGCTATACATGGGTGAGAAATTTTGTAATTATTTGTAATTTTTGACAGAAGATATTGGCCAGATTCTTATTTCAACTCAAACTGATTTCTCCTCAGAATGTGAAATTGACCTTTGAACTAAAGATTTGTGACTCACAGAACTTATTGGTTTTGTGGTCTTAATTGCCCCTATTACTGACTTTATTGTACACATCTCCATTTTAAGATTCATGTACCTGTTTTGTAAAATTAATTGATCTGCTCATTTCTGTTCTGATAGATATGGATTCATTTCTCCTTTGATTTGTAATGAAGAATCAAAGGTACAATGGGCTGTTATTTCTTATAACAGTTGAGAAATTGTTCATTTTAAAGCGTCTAGTCTTTCAGATGTGATAATAAACACATACACCGTGTGCTACAGGCTGTGCATTTTATAGATCCCTCGACAGTTGGAAATCAAAAAAGAGCAGGCTAATGCCACTGTTGTGTCCAAATTTCCCTCATTGCACACTGCATGGTTTTGGCTTTCTTCATTAGCCCAATTAGTTGCAGAATAGTAAAACAACATTTCATTTCTGTTATAGATGTAAAAGTATAATAGAGAACAGTAGAAGAATGATTAATAAAAACAATATGGTTGAACTAGCCTTGTCTATTGTTAGTACAGTATTAGGACTACAGATATTGGTAAGATATATATTATATTGATATTATTCAGTAGTGTTACACACAGGGTTAAAGTTAATCGGTATTGCATGGCAGTTTGCGAGTCAAAATGATCCCTTGTGCGATCCAATATTTTCTTTGATTACCCAAATTATAATTTATCACGGCAATCTACAAATCAAATCCGAACGCCCCAAAATCCCTTTAATTGATATGAATATATTTATACGTTATGTATTATTTGTTGATTTATCACTATTTCAGGTTGTAGGATTTTTCTATCGTGAATTATTGTCTCTAGTATTACTAGGAATGGCCGTTTGGCCTCTTTCTTCTTCCAATACAGCTAGCAAGGTAGGTCACTTGTACTGAATTATCTAAGGTGGCCCTCGATTGGTTAGATCTGAACAGTTTCCCCCTGTTCCAATTCTGGCTTCAATAGAACAGTACAGAACTGGATCACATTCAAAATTTGCCCATCTATTCCTTACTCCACCGTTATGAATTCTGTCTACTTCAACCTTTTTTTCGGCAGATGGAACGTGTTCTGAACATTGTTCCAACTTGTTTTAGTGAACACGTGCAGAACTCTCCTATCGAGCGCCCACCAAAAGTGTATAGCAGTTATAAACCTGTAACACAGACTGTAGTACATTTGGTTAAAGCCTAGGAATGACGTTGTTTGCCTAGTTACATCAAATAAATGGTTGTCGTGAGTTCTATTCTTGGTCAGCACGTTATTTCTGAATTTCTACTATAATCTTATGTGCTATGAATATTTCTTGTATTTCTTTGCCAAATTTAATGTCATGGATTATAAATTTCAGTGTACGAAGATTGGCTGGAGTATTAGCTGTCTCTTATTAGCGATATTTCCTCTCTTACCATTGGTCGGTCAGAATTCAAACTATACTTTAGTGTAAGTTATTACTTCATTCATATTCATAAGATGTTAGGGAAGGGCACATCGTTTCCTCATCACATTCTAAAATATTTGATACTTGTGTTGAATTGTGGTCATCATGTAATGCATATTCATAACATATTTTGGAAGGGCACATTGTCTCTAAACACTTACCAATATAACATATTGCTCTAGACTGAAACATCTTGTATGATGGCTATTTTGACAGTTATCAGAGATAAATCAGTAGGTTTAAAATCCTCACACGGACCGAGAAAATCCTGACCCCATCCAGCTGCCAACTGTCAAAATAGTTACCAGATGCTGGAATAGAGGATGATGTTTCGGACTAAAATTCTAACCGTGTTTAATTGTGGATATTTTACTTGGTATCAGGGAGCAGATAATAATTTTGATATAATGTTACATCAGTGACTATCCACACAACTCTTTAACACTCCATCATCATAACCCACTGGATGCAGAAAAGCTATGTTTGAATTTCTCTCTCTGTTTATTTTTAGATTATGTTCTGGAATATTACAGGTCAGTATTGGTCTGATTATCACTAAAAGGTAATTATAACATATTACAGACAGAGATATTTTCAGTGTATATAAACCTTGTAAAAACAGACTTAACTGGGCTATAACTAGTTTATATGGAAGTTATTGCAGTTTATTTTTCAAAATGAAATGAAATGGATGGTGTTTTACATCCTACTTTTCTGCACCATGTTGTCTAACGAAGACGGACAACACCATGCAGAGTGCAATGAGAGAAATTTTGCAAGGATGCTCTTTTTCGATTTCCAGCTGTTGAGGGATCTTTAACATGTACAGCCTGAAGAACACAGGGCCTCGGTTTATTGTCGCATCCGATTGTCTAAATGTTTTTTCCATGTCAGCCCCTCTTACCTGTATTTATTTTTCAGACAATATGATGTTCAAAAAGTTAAAAGTATTAATTATATTTTACTATTAGAGGTAACTATTCTTTATTTTATTTAGAAACAACTTTAATATTTTATCATTTAGCGTATCTTTTTTAAATTCTATATATATACTATTCTTAGATCTGTTATTAAATTATATATTGCAAGCTGCTCGCATAAATTTCTAGAAAAAGAGACTGACCCGGCCTTGGACCCTGAACTTTCAAATTTCTTGTCATTGTACATCGTGCTTACCCCCCCTTGATGATTCTGTGGACCCTACTCGCCCGCTTTCTTAGTGATTCATAGAAATACCACTGCTTGTTTTAACTATATATATTCAAACATAATGAATTGTGTCTATGTTTTCCAGACTATATTAGTTATTTTATCAACATGTGTGGTGTTTGATACTAAAAATAGTATCAATGAAGGTCAAGGCCTACCAGTCACATGTCAAATATTTAGTTGGACGTTACTAGGTGAGTTAAAAGACAAAGTTTGCCCATTCAGTCATTTGTACCTTTGAATCAGAGATGAGAATTGTCAGCTAAGCTAATCGGTTATAGTATTCACGGCTTACCATTGAAATTTCAGCCTCTTAAGAGCCTTCATTTTAACACAGTAGCCTCAATCTTCCAGTCCCAACTGCGACAAAAAATGTCTTGGTGTTAGAGGCTATATTAACAAGAGAAGATTAGATCGAAACATCTGCCTCTATTTCAGCCTCTGATATCATTTAGATAGTGATACAGAGAAATCTTGAATGACTGAATGTTATGGAATATTCTTCATGTAACAAATTCATTTAATTGTTCTTTGTATATTCAGTCTTATGTCCTAGTCTACCTCTGTTATCATCATGTAGTATAGAAGAAAGATTATCCAGCCTGTGTTTATCATTTACAGCTTTATATCAGCTCATGTCCATTACGTATCCTTTGAGAATTTTAGTGCCGTTACTTTTGCCCAACTTACAGTACAGTCTTTTTTTCATACTCAGCTGAGATTTTACTCAAATTTGAAGCAGCTATTACAGGTGTATAACTGATTGTATCAAACAAAAAATACAATACAACTATACCTTACTGCACAATGTTTGTAGCATTATCACATTAATCTTTCAAATTTCATGCTAGCGACTTGTGTTTCAGATATGCAATCCTCATTAGAAAAGCTCGATTTTCTAAGGCATATAATTACAGTAAACAGGAGTGAGAAGTTATTTATTTATTGAGTATTAGCCCAAGATTTCTTTCAATGAGTCTTCTTTTACAATGTTTATGTGTTCTATATATAATTCTTTAACTGAACTCTCTAGTTATGAAGGTTTGTTTCTATCATCATTATGTATGTTGTTATATTATTGGTTGTCTATGGAAAATGAAAACTCACAAAATAAATCACGTAAAGTAAGTTATCTTCTGTATCATTGTTCAACTTTAAAAACTTTATGATATAATCTGTTATATCTGCCACTATCCTAACATCTTTACAATGTCAAGCTATTACGATGAGTCAAATACATTGACTGCAATAGTCACCTTTCTTGTATCATGGAATTTAGGAAATGCAGTGATTTAATTGGATTGTAGACTTGCGAATACAGCCAATCATAGCCTCAGATTACACAAGCAGCCACATTGTTCTCATGTGAACTGTATTAATTTTGTTGTTGTTGATATTTTCAGAAATTAAGTGAGATTAGTTTTGATAATGAGATTTTACTAAGTAATAAAAATCATAATGACGTCACCAGATCTCTAGAGATTTCAGATCTACGTAGAACTTTCTTTTTTGTATCCTTTTCTTAACAAACTGATACAATTACAATGAAGACCTTTCTAAGAGAAGTTATTTAGGCGGAGACATGTTGGAAAGTTTTGTTCAGTCATTTGTTTCAGTTACAGTGGAACCTCGCTATCTGTACTCTCTTTACTGGGAACAGAATATGTATTATGTAACATTACACTTTAATCCAGTGATTTGGTTTCTGGTTCCGTATGGCTGTGATTGGCAACTAATGGTATATTTGAATATAATATTGTTAAACCTAGGTTAAGCAAACATATTTGTGCACATCTATGGTCAAGTAAAAACATAAAGCTATATTTAACCTTTCTAGCAGAGATAAAGCTAAATAATGGCTGTGAATTCTTATCTGGATTTATGTACAGCCACAATTGGGTACAGATAATCTGGGAAAAACACTTCAGTTCCAATACAAAGAAATTAAATATTTAAGCTGTCATTCAGTCTATTTAGATTGCTATTAATTTGTATGCACCCGAGTATATCATTTGAAATTCATATTATTTGATTTCCTTAACCAGTAATAAAGATATTTTTAACGTTAATAGGATTTTTTGGAACTGGAAATATTGCCAGTATCAACAGGTAAGGTTCTGTTATTTTATTGTGGTGATGAACTGCCACTCCCTTCTATAAACCAGTTATGCAAACTGGCGTTTATCTTTCGATAAACTGTAATTTGTCACATGGCGTATGAATACATCCCAAAGCTCAACAATGACTCGATAAATAATAACCAATCAGATAAAGTAATGAAATAAAGAAATATCTGAATATAGATATATAAGAATTAACCATTGGTCTCAATAGCGTTATTGGCGTTTAAACACAGTTGATCATGTGACTTTGTCATTCATTCAGTTTGTCACATGATCAATTCCTTTGTGAATTGTGAATTTGTTATCCTTGTAAAATATAGTTAACAAAACACAAGACAATATTATGGAATATAACACACTTTTTTAATAAGGTTAGTTTATGAAAGAAGTGTGTTATATTCTATAATATTATCTTGTGTTTTGTTATATGTGCTTCTCGCTTCTATATGTCGTTCAAATTTTATAAAACATAGTTGTTTTTTCTTTTCAGTTTTGATCCATCATCTGTGTATTGTTTTTTAACTGTTTTTAATCCTTTTGTTATGGGATTTCTAATGATGGTGAAGGTAAGTTAAATTAATCAAACTAAATATGTTGCTTTGGCATCTAAAAAAGTCTTTTGTGTATGTGGGATAGCTTTAGTGGTGAAAATTCTAATTCATTATGTTTTGCACACTATGAAAGCCTGATGCATTCGATGCCTTTGTCATATACCTTGACGGCAGCAGCTGCCTTTGTTAAATCATAGAATGTAGCAATTTGATTGGATTGTACTCAGTGAATACAGCCAATCAAAGCCCTCAATAGAAATACTGTAAACATTGTGACTTGGTGATTATTTACTTTTTGTCCAGGCCTCTGAATGGCTGTTTATGCAAGAATACGATCCAATCAAGTCGCTGCATTTAACAACTTCTGTGATACAAGAAATGTGGCTATTGCAGTCAAGGTATAAGTCAAAGTAAGATTGAGTATAGCAACTGTTTTTTAGCTAAAAATCATCTTCTGTGTTTCTGGGGGTAAATATCATTATATTTGCCTATCATTCCACGGCTGCAACCAGCAAGTACTTGTTCACGATCAATATCATCATCCACTAAAGCTGTATTTCTATCTTTCAGAATTTAATACCTCTATTAATAGTAACGTGTGTATTTCGAGGTGTACATGTTATAACACGAGTACCAACAAAGGCTTTATTTTTACTGGTACTCATCATGTCTGATTTTATGGGTTTGGTGAGTTTTTCATAATGTTAAAGGGATAGATTCTATTACTTCTGAAGACTATTTACTTATTTTCAAAACTCTGATAAACCCCCAAAAATGGAGCATCTGTCCCTTTAATACAATACCTAAAAAATAAGAATGTCTGTCAAATAGCTAAACAAAGATTAGAAGCAATATGTTCCATATGGAACAGAGTTGTGTTTAAATTCTTGGCTCCCTTTTGAAGACAGATTTTCAAAATTACAGGTGCCCCCCCCCCCAAGTAGGTTGTGAAGCAGGGTTAAAGTGGTCTGCTGGTATGAATAATTTGCCTATCATTCCACGGCTGCAACCAGCAAGTACTTGTTCACGATCAAGTGAAACCAGATAACTTCCCAAAAAGTTAATAATTGTTTTTATACTATTTTTTTTTTCAGCATTTTTTCTTCTTGGTACAAGACACGGGGTCCTGGCTGGACATAGGAACTAGTATCAGTCATTATATTATAGTTATGACTATGATTATATTTCTTATTCTATTGTTTGGACTCTCACAGATTCTTATGACTTTTAAACTCAGATTACGGTAATACAGCGCCGTGGGTTCAAATCTCTATCATGGAAGGTAGAAGCTTAAACGCTAAATTTTATATCCTGTGCTATTGTTGGTTGGGCAAAAATTAAACAGGTGTGCCAAGATTATATTTGGGAAAACTGCGCTACAGGTTCAAGCCTGGAGGATATTATTACTGTTCATAAATCTTATTTTTATGAGTTTTTGTGTGTTTGTGAGTAGATTATGTTTATGTTCAGGTGTAAACGTCATTTTGTCAAAATGGCTGTTGTTGAATTTTTAATATTTATATTTTATGTAGTGGGGCAGGCTAATGCCGCTGTCCTGACAAAATTTCCCTCATTGCACCCTGCATGGTGTTGCCCGTCTCCATTAGCCCACATGGTGCTGAAAAGTATGACGTAAAACTCCATTGTTTGTTATATAGTGGGTATATAAATGGTATATTTTTCATATTTATTATGTTCATTCTTTAATTTATTCTTTTGATAAACTTTTCACATTTTTACCAGTTGTTTTGTACCTTTAGTGTCAAACAATTGTTTCTTCAAGACCTGTCAGTGGTGTCAAATATCACAAGAATCAACAAGAATGAATGTCCAGGGATAATTGAAACTATACCAGTTAGACATTAATTGTGTTCATTACTACTAAGGAAATACTTAAACATCCTCAATAAATCATCACAAATGTCCCAAATATAATGGCTCCAATAAACACTTGTCAGGTGACTCACTCAAAAACTCTGCCCACTAATCTGTGAAATTAAGCCCTATAGTGTGCAGTGGAGCCAATACATGAAAGCAAGTAATAGGTTAGAAATTCGGCAAACTCAGATATTTCGCCTCCTCCCCCTCAGACGTAAACCTAGCTCCTCCACTGATAGTGTGGCTTCACTTCATCTCAAGATACTTTGAATGATAAAACAAGGCCTGAGAGTGACAACAGTCTAACCTGCAAAAAGTTTTGGTTAAATTGTACAAGAACAGGAAGTCTGATTTTAATTATGAAAAGGGGACATAGATGGCTGAAATGGAATTGTAGCAGCTGGAAATGTGTTCTATTAAAAGCATATACTATACCCCTGAATGAGTCTATTGAATAAATCAATTAAGGTGCCCTCACAACCAATTGCGTCTGGTTGAGGATAACAAAAGTGGCACGAGAGATGAGTTAGACTGCTATTCTTAATAGGCCATTTGTAACTGTTGATTGCTATGGTGTGAGGGACGTTTGAAATGATAAATACAAACAATGCAAGTTGAAATAAGAGAATCACATGATGATGTTTTATTTAACAATTGAAAATGTTTATAATTCATTATATATAACAAATCTACAAACATGTACTTTAATCAGTGGAGCCCCAGGGGGGATACAGGTGAGGCAATCGTATCCCCAGAAAAAGTTTGTACCCCCATTTGTATCCCCTTATAATTTTTGTGAAGTTTCAAAATATGACTTTTATAGTCTTTTGCCCCAAATATGATTCAGTATACATCATGTCAATATAATTTTTCAAAATATTTTCAGGGTGAAACCATTAATAACAAGGTTGCTAGCTTCATCATTTACAATCTCTATCCAGTTAGTATTGTAGTGGAATCATATAATATTTCAATCATCCTTATCACTGTGCTACGTAACCAGAGGTTTTCAACGTGGTAAAACAAGGTCAAGGTGTCTAATGGAAGTAATTTGAATCTACAATATTTGGCAAAATGGCAAAATAGCTAAAATAAGTTGTGTACAGAACTTAGTAAGAACACTAGAAGACCTTAACAATACACCAAACATTTCATGTAATATTCACAGAGTTTTAAAAGCTAAAATGGGAAGCAACTCTTGAGCCAAATTCTTGAAAGCAGCGAATGAATGTAGTATTATAAATGCAGAAGAAAAGAGAAGTGATTACAATGGATACTGATCTGGACATGGTGTAGATATGATTCTATTTTAGACTGTATTGATAACCTCTACTGTACATAATCTATTTACACAGTTAGACTGATTTCAGAGTTTAAGACAGCTGATTTGTTAGTAACGAATAATAAAATGTTTAACATCTTTATTCACACCTGATGACGATGAGACTAATGATGATGAGGCTAATGACGATGAGGCTAATGATGATGATTAATGACATTAAATGTTCTACTGAAAGTCATACTGAATATATTTAACAGAAATCAATCAGATAATTAAATTTTTTTGCATCTATGTGTTACATTTTCAAGAAATTGGATCTAAATCATAAATCTCAGAAACTGGACCAATCATACTTTAATCTCAGAAACGGGAACTTTTAACTAAGCCAATCAGTAATAGTTTCAACAGCTTACCAGCGAAATTTGAGCCTTCAAATCAATTGGTTCCTTGGTCCTAAGTCTCAAAAACTTAACTCCAGATTCCAGAAATACAGTAATCTGATTGGATAATAACGAACCAAATTAAAATTGATTTTAGTGATTAACCAATCAAGTGACTGAATTATTAAAATCATTTAAAATTAAGTTTTGAAGAAAGGGCACCTTGATGATATATTAATGTTAATGAGCAAAAATGATAAACTAAACAAACTAAAATCTTGGTCCTTAAACATTAATGAAACAATACAAATCAAACTTTGTGTATCAGTCATATATTTACATTTACAATAACAAAATCTTCTCACTGTTAAAATACTGCTTAATATAACAATTGTAGAGCTATGTAGAAATATTTAAACAGAACCTAAAAATAACACGTTGTTACTCAGAGTTTCACGTTATACGCTCTTCCTGCCTACCTGAAGATCACACAGCATGAAACTTTGAGTAACAGCATGTTTTTTTAGGTTCTGTTTTAATATTTCTATATGTACATTTACGTGGCTTTATTAGACAAGGTTCTTAAAATATCCTCAATTAGACAAATCTTAAACAGGTTTCACTGCCACACGAACTGAAAATTGGCTACATTTCAACAATTTTCAAATAGAAAAATCAAAATGATGATCCTTGATAAATATTTTTATTCCATTTATTTCTGCTCATCTGGGTCTGATGAAACATGAGTAGTCCACTTTATATTGAAGTAGAATATAGTAATAGAAACTATAGAGACTAAACTTACATTGTGTTGATTACTACTTACACTGCTTGAACATAAAGTGGAATGCTCATGCTATGTTTGGACCAGGATTTGCATGAATTTGGCTATAATTTGGCTATAATATGTTTGTGTTGATTACCACTTGCACTACTTGAACATAAAGTGGAATGCTCAAGCTATGTTTGGACCAGGATGAATATCTAAAATTTGGCTAAAATGTTTTAGTTTGGAACACCTTGATATGGTTATTTTGAGTTTCGATCAGAATATGGTACAATATATATAATATGTAATGGTGTGGTTTGATAGGCCACTATGATGTTATTCAAACAAATTTAAAAATCAATTAAAAGATAACTAATCAGGGAAATTAATTAATGAAATCCCTGCCAGTCACTGACATCTGAGTCTTCATCCCACTCTACTCTGGTACAGTGTATACCATTCTTTAAAGCTGGAGTCCCCTTTCCTTTACCTGGAAAATAAAGACAGGGTGGAAATTTAGTTAAACGATCGTAAACATAAAATCAAAACAGTGCAAGGCATTGAATACATCAACATGGACGCTACCGCAAGAATGGTGGACATTGACCTTATTCATGCGTCATCCATATTGAATCCAGAACGAGGCTCATAACGAAGAAGTTAACGGCATGTTACTGCAGGAAAATCTCCACTTTGACGTCTTCTGCAGCTCTAGTAACTTAAAACTGATCATATTTTACATCATTAGAATTTGAGTTGATATCAGATGAAGTTTACCATCACACTGAGAAAGGGCAGTTCAAAGCCCATTTTCTTGCGGTTGATCAGGTGTTCAGTGACATTCATGTAACATCCCCATCTTATAAACGGACGACATTATTTGCTTTATGAACCTAGCTTTCAGTGTATCAATAAACGAGGCATGAATAAGATCTTGCCTTAATAATAAGATCTGAAACTATTACAAATTTCTACCGTGTTTTACTGAAGCAGGTTATTAGGGATCCATTGAAAATTATTTATGATATCACCTGAATTTCAAACAGGCATCACTAGACATTTTATACACCTGTACTTGAATTGAGACAGAATTGTGATTTATAGGTTTAATAATTATAAACTCTTTTCATAAGTCGGAATTAGGGCCATAACACCAAAATGTTTTTGTTCAATTACATGAGCAGTAAATACAACCAAATCACGTTCACTATATACTTTTAATATTACTAATTGTTTGTAATGTATTAAATTCTAGGGAACAGATTAAACTGGCAATTATAATCTCTAGCTATTAGTAAAATGATGATAAAGTGGTCTGTAGTGGTCTGTAATCAATATAAGATAGTACTTGAATAAAACATCTCCATTGTCGTAAAACCCTTAGTTTTAATGGAATTGAAACAACCACAATCATCTGGTAAGAAATTAGAACATGCACATTAAAACAGTTCAAATCAGTGTTCCTAATACAAATAAATTTTTTAGAAAACCTCTTTACAATCAGTTAAAAACAGTGTGTTCTAAAAACAGTGTGTTCTAAAAACAGTGTGTTCTAAAAACAGTGTGTTCTAAAAACAGTGTTTATAACTGTATAAGAAGTTTACTTGATTAAAATTACTGTTTGTTTTATTCAAATAGCATTTAAATGACCCGTTACTAAATTAAATAGAAACATCCATTACATGTAGCATGGTTAATTATAGACTATGGATTGTACAAAGCTGTGGCAAAACAGTTCAGTTGAAGAATCAACTGGGTAAATTTACTGTTTAAGTTATACTAATGGCATTTTAATGACAGTAAAAATCTTGTTAAAAGAAACATCAACATAATTCAACATTGTACAACACCAGTGAGACAATACTGCTGCTATGGCTGAATGCCCTCCTTGCCCAATGCACAGCATAAGATCCTCAAGTAGAGAAAAGTAGAAATTAAAAAATTGGAATGACCTTTGAGTCAATCTTGTCCACCAGCAGAGTTACCTGGCCTGGTATTCTCGAAACGATCTTAGCTCTAGGATGTCCTAGAATCAATGTTAGAAGATAAGAACTTAGGATATCCTAGAATCAATGTTAGAAGATAAGAACCTAGGATATCCTAGAATCAATGTTAGAAGATAAGAACTTAGGATATCCTAGAATCAATGTTAGAAGATAAGAACTTAGGATATCCTAGAATCAATGTTAGAAGATAAGAACTTAGGATATCCTAGAATCAATGTTAGAAGATAAGAACTTAGGATATCCTAGAATCAATGTTAGAAGATAAGAACTTAGGATATCCTAGAATCAATGTTAGAAGATAAGAACTTAGGATATCCTAGCACTAGGATCCTTTTGAGAATACGTGACCAGAGGTATTCCAGCTTCATGATGTAGAAACGATTACATATTGATAGGGCGTTTCACTGTAACAGGTAAACCTCATATTAGAGACCTGGCTTGGTATTCTCGAAACGATCTTAGGGCTAGGATGTCCTAGAATCAATGTTAGAAGATAAGAACTTAGGATATCCTGGAATCAATGTTAGAAGATAAGAACCTAGGACATCCTAGCACTAGGATCGTTTTGAGACTACGTGGCCAGGAGACCAGCAAAAATAAACGGCCTATAAACCTTATTCATGTATCTGCCATATTGAATCCAGAACGAGGCTCATAACAAAGAAAGGTAACGAAATGTTATTACAGTGAAATCACCATATTGATGTCCTTAAAGCCTCCTTCTTCAATCCCACTAACTCAAAATTAATCATCTTTTACATCATTAAAATTGGAATTGAATAAGCTATTTAATGATACTTTGAGATAAATTTTACCTTCATACATATAGCCATCTTATCAATGGATGACGTAATTTGCGTTATGAACCTCGCTTTCAGTGTCTCAAAACAAGGCATGAATAAGATCTATGGATGTGAAACACAGTTCTGTATACAGAAATATATAGGTGATTTAGAAAAGAAAGAATATAATAAATATTATCAGAGAGCCTCAATAATTCTCTAAAATATCATAAATATTCATTTCTACAGTTCTGCCGCGGGTTATCTAGAATATAGCTGAAATCAAATCATACGTAAATTATACTCGGACTATTATGGTTTCTGAATAACATACAGTCTATCATTTCTAAATGAACAGAGATATTAATTTAAGATTTGATATTTGGCAGAAGCGAAGGGAAATATTAACTTAAAGATATGAAACATTTGGCAGAAGAGCAACTTATTACAAACATCAACTGAAATGAAAGAAATTTTACAATCCTACTCTTCTACAATTACCTAGGATAATGAAGACGGTCATAGCCATGCAGTGTACAATGATGCCTGGACAGTGGTATCAACATACTCTTTTTCAATTTCCAACTATTAAGGTATCGTTAATGTGGACAATCTGTAGCACACGGGGCTGAACGACTAAAAGCTTAGCGGTGATTAAGAGCATGAAATTTGTATCATACATTTATTTTAGAAGATTCGACACAACAGCAACCATCATGCAATGAAAAATTTAAACTTAAGTCATACATTAATCTTAGAACTATCGCTTCATAAGTGTTTTACGCAGATTACAGTTTCAAAAACAATTAAAAATCAATTTCACCAGGTTTCATCAAAATCACCTTAGAAATATGTGACTCAGCGAATCACACCCTCACACTTTCATGGCTTACATGAGCCATTTTTACTACTTGTTGTTTTAATGAATAAAAAAAACTCCAATTATGATGGTCAAACCACAAAATGAAACATGAAATCCAAAATAACAGTTTTGAATACATTGGTAGCAGCAACAGACTGACAAAAGCTCCTGAATATTAATATGAGCAACTCAATCTAATCTATTAACTGACAAGGGGGTGTATTTTTAACAATGAATGAGTGTCTAGCTGCCAGCTCTAGACAATGGCAATATGAATTTGTATCATGACAGAATATCATTAATTTTGTGTATGTAATTTAGCTACAGGTTGTATAAGCTATAGCAGTAGGGAAACAGTTATTGACAGAGAGACAGACCATTATAAACACATACAGGATTCCAAAACTCAATAATAACAGTTATTATGATTATGATACAGAAATGATTAGTTTTTTTTATTGTGTTATCACACCGTGAAACTCTCTCATTGAAATTGGTCAAAACTGGTGAAGGTTACACAAAGGTGTTAAAATGTCAGTTTTTTTCAGTAATGTAATCACAGAGAGGACTGGATGTAGCAAAGTTAGTTAGGGTGTTGGAATCTTAACGTTATTTACTTGGTTACATAACACAAATAGTTGTCATAGGTTGGTATAAGATAAGATGCTCTCTTATAGAAGCACTGGCCTAGGTCACAAGTAGATTATGGATTTCATCATTGGAATACATCAATTTGATAGGAAATTACCTACTTCTGGAGAGATTTACAAGATAAACAAATAATTCAGAAATGCAAAGTGATTGTTTCAGGGAGTTAATGAAAGGGGATCTAATCTACCATGGGCAAGAACATTACTCAGATTTTTATTCCTTTTGTAAGCAGTCACCAAACATTTAGTATACATGTTTGGGAATTCTTCCTGAAGTTCTTTATAAAAGCGTTTGACAATCACAGAGGCTGGTGTAAGATGATGATGAGAACATAGTCTCACGAAAGCACTGTCCTAGGTCACAAAGTAAAGATTTATGATAAAACAAGGTGCAAGTTAAAGGTTAAGATAATTAGATATGTTAACTAAGGATGTCTCTGTAATACTATCTGTGGTAGTATCAAAGGTTAAGATAATTAGATATGTTAACTAAGGATGTCTCTGTAATACTATCTGTGGTAGTATCAAAGGTTAAGATAATTAGATATGTTAACTAAGGATGTCTCTGTAATACTATCTGTGGTAGTATCATTTCTAAGTTGGTGTTAGGGTGTATTGAGACGTGTGTGGAAGTCTGATGACCTTGAATTAGTTGTTTTCTTCAATGAACCTACAGTAGAGACAACCGAGGTACAGATAATCTGGGAAAGATCAATGCCAAGAGGTTTGACCAACTGGACAACATGATCTCTCTTCCAAGTTATTGTCCTTATAAAATAATTGTTTCTTTATCTAGTCTGGTCTATCTGAATCATGTTTTAGAACTGTATTCTATATTTTACCTAAGGAAACCGTCTGGTATGAGTAACTTTTAGAAGTTTTTAAAATCTTATTGTAAGTTTATACAGTATATTGTTATTACAGAGGAATTCTTCATGATAATAATCTACAGACTGGGTTTTAATGTGATTTAGCTTTTAAAAATAAACATTAATGTAGACAATAACTTTTCTACTGATGACTGTCTGGGAGGATACGTGACATGTAATCCCAAAAGATCAGTCAGTGGTAATCCTTCCTCTTTCTATCTTTAAAGAAATTGGTTTGTTTTTCAATCATTCTAAAAGCATTGTTGGTATTCTGGTTTCTACACAGTGATATTTGTTGTAGACAGATCCTTGCTAAAAACAGACATTTGAGCTGGTCTGTCAGTCATGTCTGGAAAAATACAGCAAAATCAGCAGCCCTGATTTGTTTGAATTATTTGGACACATTGTTGACTTTCCTTACTTTTTGTTGAGGTTCTACAAGACAAGTCAATTAAAGCAACAATATTTGTACAAGGATAACTACTAATTCTTTCTACCAGCTGGTCCTTGGCCAAACCTCTGGCGGTAGCGATCTTTTCCCAGATTATCTGGCTGGTATAATTAGGAAAGATGACTTATTTAAGGTCACAGGTTTGAGAACGTCAATCAAGATGAGAAGGGTTAATTCCTTTCCGGGCTATGATTATACTTCCACATGTGGATAAAGAAAATTGATATGGTTTGTAGAACATCACAATAATTAAGTTTTTATGGATTTTATCTGTTTTCATAATTCTTAAAAGATTATGACAAGCTTATTTTGATAGGCTGAAGGCAGAACCGTATACTGAACAGATAAAAAAAACATCCCAAAGCACAGAAAATAGTGAATTGTTTATTCAAATTTAAATAAAACAAAAGATAATTGTCAGAAAAAAACCACGTTTGGCACAAAGGATTGTTTGAATGTCTTTCAAGTTATTGCTATAAAGTTATTGCTATAACATATCAAGGTTCCGATCATGTGATGCTGAAAGTCAGGGTCAATTCCTTTCCGGGTAGAAGATAATATATAAATACTATAAAAAATACCCACCTAAAACTCTGGCATGTAAAACTAAGGTGAGATATTTTTCTTTATCATTTCTACTCTTTAACAAAATAGATTCTGTCAGTAATTTTTCTCTGTGGGCGTTAAAATTTAACAATATTTCATGGCCAGTACCTGAAATAAAAATAAAATACCCTTTTTTGACTTTGTGTTTGGGTAATATGACAATAAAATTCACATAAAAAGCATGGAACGAGGTAGAACATTATATTTTTTAAGTTAAATTTAATTCAGTTAGTATATTTGAAATAGGAAAAATTGGACGATTGGTAGGCTATTTTACACTGATAGGTTTTTATACTCAAGTCTTCTGCCACAAAAAAACTTAAAAAGTGTCTCATTTCAAGAGTTAGGTCATCCATGAAAATGATACATTTATTTCTGACCCTATCCATGGTAAAAGTCATCAAAATTATCTATTTGAGTCTGTATACATTGTTACATAGTCAGATTGGTGACATAAATATGTGAAATAAGTATAAAATCATGAGATGAATGAATAATTTGATCAATGTTTGATGATGTATGATTGCTATAATAAACTAAGTTAACAAGACAAAATTAACATCTAATGTTCCTTAATCTTCTACAGAACGTCAAAAGACTTGAATAACTATAGAATTCTCAGAGCTAATAACATCAATCTAAATATAGTTCTACAGCTAAAAATACATCACCTAACAATCATTTTACAATCGCAAGTCTATTTCTAGAGGATAAAAATTGAACAAATTGAAGACTCGGCACGTCATCGATGACTACCAGAACTTGACCTTCCAGCAGAAATATATTTTTGTCCTTGCCTAGCAGATGTCATTATGTCAACAATGTCAGGCCCATTGTCATCAATAACTTCCAGAACTTGACTTTCTGGTAGAAATATTTTTTTGTCCTTGCCAAGAAGATGACATTTTGACAACAATGCCAAGCCCAGGGACAACAAACTTTATTCATACTTAGCCAATATTTAAATCATATTTAAAGCAGGCCTGTAGCTAGATGATTGTTCGTAGGGGCCAGTTTTATAACCACAGGGGCAATGGTCTATGGTACTTTGTTATCTGATTTTTTGAAAGGGGGCGGGGGGATGGGAGGGGCAATCTATTTTTTCAATGTCTTATTAGATATTAAATTTCTAAAACAGAATAATGGCTGTATGGCCTCTGTAACTATGTATCAGTAAAAATCTCATGCTGACAAAGGTCTTTCTTCAATGAGCAAGGGATTGTAAAGAAGTTTTCTTTTGTATATTATCAATTTTCTTCATTCTTTTCAATCAGGTGCCTGTGGTTCCTGCAATCCCACTAAAACTAAGCGTTTTATGATGTCACTCATCGTTAAGTCCTTATATGATTAAGCATATTTTACAATTAGTGACGTCAGAAAACATTCACTTAGTTTTAGTGGAATTGCAGGAACCACAGACCTCTGATTGAAAATAGGCATGGTGCAAACTGATGCTATCATTGTCCCTGATATACAAAAATGTTTTAGAAAACTTCTTTACAATCCCTTTAATAATTTTTCAAATTTTTCTCAAAGAAATCTTATATTACAATAATAACATTTCATTGATTTTACATGTATTCAGAAGAATAATTGATGACATGACTGTAATTCCACATGCTGACAAATAAAATTGATTATGGTTTGCAGAACATCACAATAATAAAGTTTTTATGGATTTTATCTGTTGTCATAATTCATATCTTGCTAGGCTGAATACAGGGCAGTAATTATATCAAGGCAAATGAGGCAAATACTCATGAAGAATTTGACAAAAAAGAAATTTTGTTTAAAAAAAAATGTGTAATATCTCATCGTGATTTTCTATAGAACAAACATGCATGTTTATTGTTTCCAAAGTTTTGTTTTTAATCATACAGGCAGTTACGCTGGTAAAATGTTACAATATTGCAACCATGACAGTAAAGGGTTAAACTAGTGCTCAATATATCAATTATAGAGGGAAACAGAAATACTTCATATACAGCTAGTAAGCAAACTACTTAAAATTTAAAATAGAATTAACAAGAAGATCCATCATGAAATATCAAGCTTGCTTTAAACTATAACAAATTAATATTATGGTGGGGTCACATGAGCGTTTTTTCGCCAAATTGTCGATTTAAAATAACCCATAAAATTTACTCATGTGCATGATAATTTGACGACAATTTCATATGCTGTACGAATTGCCGATTATTCACGCTGGTGATTCCATTAACTGACAAATCCCTTGTGCGACGTATTTTATCGGGCAATCAATACTGTTAAACCCATGCGTGTGATGTTGATAACATGTGATGTTTAAAATGGCTGACATGTCATGATTGAAGGATAATCACGTAGTGACCTAAGTTCGCTATGTGTGACCTGTTGTGATCAGGCGTCAAATATCCCAGCTGACTTTAATGGACGTGATCAGGCGAAAAAATACCCGTGTCTACCCTTAGCATAAGTTGTCTAATTACATAGGTATTCAAATAGCTAACATAGAATCACCACTTGTTTACTTCATTTCACCTGATTTTCTTCAAATATTGAATTCTTTGATCAAATGAATTTAAATAATGTCATAAAACTGGCATACAAACACATTGAACTTTAAAATAAAATCACCAAGAAGATCAATCGTTTAACGCCATTAATCATCCAGCATGATTTCAGCTCGTTTTTAGAACATTAGACAGGATTTCTTCTTCTGTTGAGTTCCAGAGTTAAATGAATGTAAAGAATCTAGTGAAGGTTGTATTCAAATATATTCTAAACCTAACTAGAATCATCAATACCAATCATTAGCTATTACAAACTCCATCTTATACCTTGACTCATCTTTATAATGTCAAGTTATTACAAACTTCATCTTATACCTTGACTCATCTTTACAATGTCAAGTTATTACAAACTTCATCTTATAGCTTGACTCATCTTCACAATGTCAAGTTATTACAAACTCCATCTTATACCTTGACTCATCTTTACAATGTCAAGTTATTACTAACTGCATCTTATAGCTTGACTCATCTTTACAATGTCAAGCTATTACAAACTTCATCTTATACCTTGACTCATCTTCACAATGTCAAGTTATTACAAACTCCATCTTATACCTTGACTCATCTTCACAATGTCAAGTTATTACAAACTTCATCTTATACCTTGACTCATCTTCACAATGTCAAGCTATTACAAACTTCATCTTATACCTTGACTCATCTTTACAATGTCAAGTTATTACTAACTGCATCTTATACCTTGACTCATCTTCACAATGTCAAGTTATTACAAACTTCATCTTATACCTTGACTCATCTTCACAATGTCAAGTTATTACAAACTCCATCTTATACCTTGACTCATTATGATAAAAACTAGTACTGGGTATTGAAAGATATTGAAATGGAAAATAGAATCATCAAGAGAACTATTATTAAATATCAGCAGGAAAACAGCATGGAAGTTATTTCTTTTCTTCCAGAAAATATCAATTTAAAATGAAACTAACTTCTGTGAAATCATTCCCAACATGATATCTCCTGAAGAAACACAAGATAACATGTCAGGCAAGGTTATATACGCCCACTAGCAGCTTTGATTTTGAATAAATATATTTGGTAGTACAGTAACAATCACCAGTATGATTAACCTTCAGTCATACACTTCTTTCAAACTTATTCGGCTGATAATGAATAATATCACCAAGTTTAGTCAAAATCTGGCAAGAATTGTACCTTTTAGAGTGTTTATGAGCTAAATATTTAATTTCAAGAACAAGGGCAGCAACTCATATCAAATATTATTTGATATTCTTGATTTTCAATAGGGTTCATCCATGAGTGATTACAGACACACCAAGTTTCTTCAAAATTTTTCAAGAATTGGGCTGTTTAGAGTATTTATGAGCAATTGTGGACGGATGGAGCAACAGTTGGACGTGGGTGACATCAATATACACACCACATTTGATGTGGGCAAACAAGAATGTGTTAAGAAATGATAACAATTGTAATGAAGCTGAAAATATTTTCAGTGGTACAATATTCCTGTATTAATATTGGGAAGATGTTGAATCTAATTCCTAATTTAAATTTAATCAGTTTTCAAACAAAAGTTGAGTTTTTGAGAAACATGCGTATCAGTTATACTGATTGCTGAAATTAAGCTAGAGCTGTTAACTTGGAAAGCAAACATTTCAAAAACTATTCCACTTGAATAAAACTCAAGGTTTACATGATTTCTTTCTAATATGTTCACTATGAAAATTGGCAACAACTTGAATATTACATGTTAAAACAGCAGGTTTTTAAATTTTATAATATTATCACCTGGTGCATGTTTTAATGTTTTAAAGGGAAAACCAATAGTGGAAATATAATCTTAAAAATGATTAAATAAATTACGGTTTCATCTCAACATTCATCTTTAATGTTTCCAGAAATATGAAAACAGACCCTGAAACATGTTGTAAATCAGAGTTTCATGCTGTGTGATCTTCATACAACTAACTTATTTCATTTTATTTTATTGAAAAGTAGACATATTCTGAAAACAGCACTGTATCTTTACTGAAGTTTTGAAAAGAAGCAATATGTCCCTATCGAAGTTTGACAAGTATGGCTTTTTCTCAGGTCTAGAATGATGGAAGAATTCAATAGAAATATCAATTAGACTTTTTATTCCAAGAATATTTCACCTGATGTAAACTCTAATATCTTCTTTTAAGATAAACAGGAATTTATTAGTCTGATAATCAACAAGTATTTTGCACGTAACTTGGCAAAAACTAGTCAGATGAGAGTAGGAAGGTAAGGAAAGTGAGGAGGGAGGGGGGCTAGTTAGACAGACATAATGTTGAACCAAATTTCCTGTCAGAAAATCTTGCAAAGGATCTTGCAAATACCATTAAAACTAAGGGTTTTATGATGTCACTGATGCAAAAAGCTGTTTATCTTATATTTGCGATAGTGATGTCATAAAAAGTTTTTTAGTTTTTTAAAAGTAATACTGGAAAACCCACGGACGTCTGACTGAAAATTAGAAAGGTGTAAATTTGATGCTTAAAGTGTTTCCAATATACATAAAAAGTTGAGAAAACATCTTTACAAACCTGTTAATCAACAAGTAAAATCAAATAATCTCTCGAAGAAACAAAACCAATTCTATCACATTAACCATAGGATATATAGTTTTATAATACAGACTATATTAAACATTTATAACATAACTCATACCATTATCACCTTTTTCTGTCTGATATTACAGACTCTCTAGATCAGGGATAATTGTTTGTCAAACTTGATTTATTTTCGCACTCAAAAGTTTTCTTCAATTAGCAACAACCTTTTTAACAACAATTTTAACCTAATAAATACTTAAATTGTTTTGTGCCGGTCAATAGAATGTCAATAAAAACATTTGCAGAGTAAAATGTGCTAAAAAAATTGGCTGCAGACATTTCATCTTCTGTGCACAACTCCATGGCAACCGCTTTTCAAAATTGATAAATTAACAAAAGTTTTTCTAAATTTAGCAATAAATTGAGATGTCAAAACTCATTGTTTTTAGTGTGAAATTTCATTATAAAACCCATTTTTCCATGTTTTTATACCAAAAACACATCAATCAGGCTGTTTGCATTGTGTAAAAACTTGAATACCTGTTAAAACATATTAAATATCATAAGATATGACAATACTACGGAGCCCCTAAGGCGCAATTGTAAACATAATTATTTATTATTACCAAAAACACATTAACGAAATAATAATTTATTAAATAAATAACTATTTCGTTTAAACGAAATAATAATAAAAAGCGTTGAAAATTGCGCTTAAGGGGCTCCGTACAATACTCAAATGGCTCTTTTCATTTTAATATATCACCTTGTTTCTAATAGAAAACATCATTTTAAAAACTACGGACTCCTACATACTGGTAAATATCATTCACTTTACTTCATTAACTTGAAAACATTCATATACTATCTGATGGAATGTAATTTTTTTTGCGTGCATTGGTTGAAAGTTCATCTATAAGACAAACAACTAACTTAGATATTCCACATCGTGCCATCATCTATATTTAGTTGAAAGTTGTTGTGTATTCATATGCTGCACGAACGTTGTCACAGGAGATCACGTCATTATGTCATCTGTGATCACTATGGAAATTTTTAGTTCAATGGCAAATGAATGCAAATTTTGGACAAAAGTTCACCTTAGGGCATGACAATAAAGTGTAAATATATTCTCATGGGTATAACAAAAAACACAAGGGGTATAACTCACATCCTTTCTGGTTATATATCCTCATGTTTACACCCACTACTTCATTTCATCTGATGATGACACGTGTAAATTGTGTTGACACGTTATGTGCTTTGTTATTAAAGAAGTGAGTTATACCATAATATACCCCTTGTGTTTTTTGTTATATCTACTCTCCAGTTCTAAATGTCGTTCAAATCTTATTCTCATGGGTTTGAATTCACCTCAAAATTCCTTCTAAGAAAAATTATGAGGCCTGAGCCAGAGCTTCTGAGACTCAGATCAGCTTTACATTTATTAAATATAAAAACGCCAATCTGATGAACTCAGAGAAAGAAATGGCATTCCTAAAAATTCTACTGAAAGTCGATAGTAATCTACAGAGCAAACATGATCACATTGTGTTAATCTAAACTATTACTACAGACTTTACTATAGAATTTACAACTGTAATTTAAACTAAGATAGCTTTTACTGTCTAATAATTCACTTTATCAATAGTTTTCTTTACTTTATACAGTTGTTGAGCTGATGATATGATTGTATTTACCAGTCTAGTACTCTATCTAGAGCCAAATAATTCACTTTAATAATAGTTCCTTTATATTACAGCCGAGCACTGAATCTAATTGTATTTATCAGTCTAGTCTAGTTTTAAGATTTTAACAATGAAATCACAGATACTTTCATCTCTTGTCATCTCTTTGATAAAATCGAAAAATAAGATTTCACTAGCAAATAATTCATTTAAACATACATTAATTTACTTTAAAGCCGAGCATTGGATTTAATAGTATTTACAAGACAAGAAATTTTAACCAAATATTACGAATAAGACTACTGTACCTAATAATTCACTTTAATAATAGTTTCTTTACTTTACAGACAAGTCCTGGATTTAATAGTATTTATCAGAGAAGACATTTTAACTTCAAAAAATTAGAATCAGATCAGTCTCAGTAAATCCTGACTTTCGTAAGTTTTTTTTCTCCTGCCCTTCACACAAATTTGAAATTTTTTTTCTTACAATTTTTTGAAGTAACAATCTGTAAAACAAGAAAATAAATTGGTTTGGGCTAAGACGAAAACACAATTATTCTTGGTGATCACTTCCAATAATCTTCTATTAACCTTCTATCTGTTCATATTACACAAAGCTGAAAACAATCGTAGACTTGATATCTCTCTCTGAGAACTAGATATCGACTTCCTGAGATTATGTTATGAATATCGCTATCTAGGCTGTCAGAATAAATAAATTAAACATGATAACTGATGCATATTTACTGATCATAATAATCAGTTTAATCAAAATTAAACATTCCTTCCATTTTTTTTAATATTCCCACTTCAGTTAATGTCTAACAACCGCCCTCTTGAACGTTCGTCAAATTAACCTCTTGACATAACTCAATGACGTCTTCTTTAACCACTTGGGGAGGTTTGTGGCCCTAAAAGATATTTGGCCACCCCCAAATGTACCCCCACTTTATTTATAATAAATCTAAAAAATTTGATTTTTATATATTTTTGCACCAAAATATGTGTCAGAATGCACCAAAGTCAATAAAATTTTTCAAAAGAAAGAGGTTTGAGACTATGACGCCTCCAAATAATTGCCACATTTTGAATTCAGCCTCGTCAGTCTGCCCCTATTTGTACCCCCAGCCTCGGGAGGATGGTGCCGTTACTGTTGGTATTATTAGCTGATAAGGTTATAATAAATATCACCATCAATAATCAAACAACCTGACTGTTATATAACATTGATAAATAGTATATTAAAATTTACTGGTTATTAACAATGATTTCAGTCTTTTCTGGACAAGATTTAGCTATTTTAGTACTCTGACAAGTTTCTTGAATCATAGGAGGTGTAAATGATGGAGGTAATAAAGCTTAAACAAAAATTCAAGTCTCCAGACTGTTAATTTGACTTGCTAGAGCTTCTATCAGGCATGACTGATAAATATAGTCAAATCAACAGACGAATGCTCTAGTCAGATGTGATAAGTAAATACAGTCAAATCAGCAGTCTACAGCAGTAGATATGACCAAATCAACATTCTAAATCTCTAATCCGACAACTAAACAGAATCAAAGCCCATTAACAAGCATTTTAAAGCCATAACATAATAACAACAAAATTAAAATAAAGTTAGGCATTTTTGAGGCTCCAATTCAGACAAGGCTGGCAAATTCAATCCACATCAACATCCTTGCAGTAATAAGCAATAACATCATAGAATAATAAACTGACTGACATGTTTAAATTATCAATATTCCACATCATGATTTCTATGAAGATTACCCAGTGGGAGATCAACAAAACCTAAAAATCTTTTTATTTCCATATTTAGTAGGATTAACAAAGACAACAGATGATAATCTTTACTTCATGTACAAGTCACTCTTTTTTTTATTGTCGATTTAATATTAGTTCTTAGCCAATCAGATCAGATAACATTTTCGTATATTTTTGGGGGCTTTTTTAAGCAAGACAATTCCGTCAATCATAAATCTCATCAAAAGAATGAAAAAATCAGTAGTAAAAGTTATACAGTAATGGATGCCTCCGAAGAGAAGTACCACCCCGTGTTTCGAAAAGAGTAAGTCTGCTCTGCTTCATGTTGACTACTATATAATATGTCAACATCACGAGATACAACCAGATCATGCCTGACCAAACAAATCAGCCAAAATGCCAGTTTTTGCCATCCAACGGTTAGGGAGCCATGGTGGCTAAGTGAGTTAGAAGCTTGCTCGCTATTGTGAAGGTCCAGGTTTAAATCCCGGCATAGGTCAAGATAATACCTTCAGATTTTTCAACCCGGTCAGTGATGCAGGTAAGAGGGACTGACATGAAAAAAGCCTCAAGCTGTTTGGATGGGACAATAAACCAAGGACTCGTGTTCTACAGGCTATGCACGTTAACAATCCCTCGACATTTGGAAAACAAAAAAGAGTAGGCTAATACCGCTGTCCTGGCAAAATGTCCCTCATTGCATCCTGCATGGCGTTGTCTTTCTTCATCAGCTCACATGGTGCAGAAAAGTAGGATGTAAAACTCCATTCATTTCATTTTTTTCTATCCTTGGGCATTGATATTTCTTAGACTGAGATAAGAATCAATATTTACCATTAGTTTTGATTTTCGTGAAACTAATTCTTAAATTTACTTAAACTTAAAAACTAGCACAAATTTCAAAAATTGCATAAAATTGCCAGAATTGGTAAGCATTTCTTTCATTGATTAAATATATTTTTAATAGTTATTCCCTTTTTCATGCCAATTTTATTTCCAAATGCCAAATGAAGAAACACAGCCTTCAATTTGTATTTAATCAAAATAACTGAAACAGATTCAAACCCTTGGGCGCTGGAATCTTAAAATAATAAATAGAATCTCGATAAGATTTGATTCAGTACAATAAAAGAGATTGAAGCAATATAAAATATCACAGATTGTTCATGATAAATATATTAATTAAGTGTACTCAGATTGACCATCTCAGCTTGACGGATTTGCACTGACCTGAAGAAACAGCTCAACACACCGCACACCAATGTGTAAAATAATTAAAATGATGCAAACTGATTTCAACACAGTGGCAAGGAGCTTGGCAAGCAACAATGAACTCTGCAAGTAGCAAGGAACTTGGCGAGCAGCAAGGAATTTGGCAAGTGGCAAGGAACTTAGCAAATAGCAAGAAACTTGGCGAGCAGCAAGGATTTTGGCAAGTGGCAAGGAACTTGGCAAGCAGCTATGAACTTGGCAAGCAGCAATGAACTTGGCAAGTAGCAAGGAACTTGGCAAGCAGCAAGGAATTTGGCAAGTGGCAAGGAATTTGGCAAGTGGCAAGGAATTTGGCAAGTAGCAAGGAACTTGGCGAGCAGCAAGGATTTTGGCAAGCAGCAATGAACTTGGCAAGCAGCAATGAACTTGGCAAGCAGCAATGAACTTGGCAAGCAGCAATGAAATTGGCAAGCAGCAAAGAATTTGGCAAGTAGCAAGGAACTTGGCAAGCAGCATGGAACTTGCCAAGTATCAAGGAACTTGGCAAGTAGCAAGGAACTTGGCAAGCAGCAAGGAACTTGGCAAGTAGTATGGAATTTGGCAAGTGGCAAGGAACTTAGCAAGTAGCAAAGAATTTGGCAAGTAGCAAGGAACTTGGCAAGCAGCAAGGATTTTGGCAAGTGGCAAGGAACTTGGCAGGCAGCAATTAACTTGGCAAGCAGCAATGAATTTGGCAAGTGGCAAGGAACTTAGCAAGTAGCAAAGAATTTGGCAAGTGGCAAGGAACTTGGCAAGCAGCAATGAACTTGGCAAGCAGCAACGATTTTGGCAAGTAGTAAGGAACTTGACAAATCGTAAGGAACATGTCAAGCTATAAAGAATTTGGCACGCAGCAAGGAATTTGTTTCCATTACCATCTTACATTATCAAATTGGAATATTTTGTATTCATGTCATAGCAGCAAATGTCACATGCAAAGCACACCATTCTTACTCAAATCGAAAATCTGATGGTACTTCTCTTTGGATGAATCCACTACTATACAACTTTTACTCATGATTTTGACATTCTGGTGAAGAGATTTTGATTAACGGAATTGACTTGCTTGTACAGATTTTTATTTGTAAAACTAAATTTACATGCCAATAATCTCCTAATCTTTTATATTTACAAAAGTTCCTGATACACGCAAAATTCTGGAATCTGAAGACTGCCATTTCCAAAAACAGGAAATTGGTCAAGTTCAAGTACAGGTCACATGTCAGCAGAAACAAGAAGACTAAATAAATCATCAGTAAACATTCTAATCTTCCCCTTTCAACCAGTGGAATTAGAATCAGACCAAACTGACGCTCAGTTTTTTTATAAGCTTTTATCTTTGATATGGCCACTTTAGTTAAGGTATCTTGAACGTAACCTTTTGATCTTACCTGATAAACACTGCATCACAAAATGTCAGTGCTGGAGAGGGTACAAATTTGATTGGTTAAAGCAGGTGTTTGACATACAACAATGGATTAGAAACAAAAATGAAAGACTCCCTCGTTAAACAATAATGTATATGTACAATATGCATAGGCCTTACATATTGAACAAAATATATTGTATTGTATTGTAAAATATCAAAGCTTAGATTGAAGTTTGCATTTTTAAAGCTAGTGGTTTCAGGTAATACAACCTGACAGTTGATCACAGACTGCCACTGAAATTCATTAGCCTATTTCAATTTCAACTTTACAATTTTTATCAACACAGATCTATATTAAAACCCACACATTATTTCTTCATCAGTCAAGTTATCAATTTTACCCTTTCATAAAATAAAACAGATGTCACAAATGTGAGCAGACTGTCCTTTCAATACAACACAAACAATTTAAAACAACACTGACTGTATACCATGACGTGGTAGGCCAAAGTCAAGGTGAACTGGACATTTCTAACACATCAAACAATTGCCACACCTTATCTATTTACTAACTATAATACATTTGATTTCTGGAAATAAAGTTTAATATGGTCTGATTTAATGATGGGTTTCCTTATTTTTTACTGTCAAATTAAGCATACACTATTTGATTAATTAGTATTCTTAATCATCTCATTATGTTCTTATTGCATATAGTTTGACCTTTCTTGATCGGTCACTCATTGGAATTCTGCTGGCAATTCTCTTCTAATTTAGCTAATTATGAATTTATTATGGATATGTGAGACAAACTGGAATTTTTCCAAGTCAGTAGAACACCTCTGCTTTCTATTCATAAAAGTATTAGCATTTTCATAAATAAAAATAAGGGAACCCATCTTTAAGGTTATAAATGAAACATCAGGTTGCAAAGGAACTGTCATTTCAATAAAACATTTTAAACATTTTAATATACGTCAAGGTTGCAGAAGAAAATGGTCTACTTTCAGTTTACAATTAAAACTCCAGGTTGCAGAAGAACTGTCTTTGTAAAAAAGGGAAAATTAAACAAGGGAAAACACATATATAATATTAAGACATTCTATCTTTTATCCAAACATCTGTTTAGGGAATAAAGTATTCAATAGTCTGATTTAATTTACAAATGAAACATCAGGTTGTAGAGGAACTGTCGGTTCAATCGAACAGGAAATTGAATGAGCGAAAACACATGTGTCAGCAGTAAAAATATGACATTCTACATTAGAAATGAAATGAAATGAATCCTTTCTACCAGCTAGTCCCTGGCCAAACATCTTGGCTTGATCTTTCCTAGATTATCCGTACTCATTTATAGCTAGGTTGACTGGAATAATGAGAGAAGACAGTGGCGTAGCAAGAAAATGTAACAACAAAACTTATTTGCCAAATGAAATTTTGATATTGGAGTGATGCTGTCATGCGTGAAGCAGACTATGCTTACTCTTTTCGAATCTCTTAATGGTATTTATAGTATTCTTCCCAATTTTGTCATGCTTTGGGCATGATTTTTGGTTTTGTTTGGACAGACTTTTATTATATTTACCAGGAATGTCAATTTTTGATATAAAATTATCTGAACACCAAGGAAAACTCAGACTTAATTACTCTTCAGTCAAGCATCTACGGCCTTATGGACAGTGACCTTTCAATTTTCAACTATGTCTGGTAGTGGAAGACTGTGATTATATATAACTAACCAATTACAGCTTAGCCACTATCATCCAGTCTAACTGACACAGCTACAATCCTCATCAAAGACAGAAGAAGTCTGGGTGTCATAGACTAATTACAGGTTGACTTGTAGACCTTTCTGTCATTTTACATCATACTAGTTGACATAATAACAAGTTTTATAGAAAATCTCTGATAATTGTATCAGGGTTGGGAAAATACCAGCACTTATTCATAATCAATTCCACACAGAGTAAATTACAGTATTTACCAGGAGACACTGGGAAATCAAGGCTAGTTAAGATGTGAAGACAATGGTGTAGAGCACAGCAAAATTGCCAGACATTGTGAAGATGTGTCTAGGTATAAGACAAAGTTTGTAATAGCTTGACAAAGTGAAGATAAGTCAAGGTATAAGTAAGAAGTTTGTAATAGCTTGACATTGTGAAGATGTTGTAGTCAAGGTATAAGTACAAAGTTTGTAATATCTTGACATTGTGAAGATGAAGATAAACTCACCATCTTCTGTAGGCTGGACATTTTCTATTTTTACGTGTAAATTCTGTAGCGGATCATAATCTACATCTTCTCCCAGATCATCCTTGATACAAAACTTTACTTCATACAGATGTTTAAACTGTAGAAAGCCCAGATGTACATCCACTTGATTGTCTCCCCCTGACTTGACGATTATTTCTAAATCATGTTCCTGCACTTGCTCAGCCGGGAAATGAACATGACCTTCTGAATCAGCTTGATGATGTCCTTCTGAAAGATAAAATGAAATTGTGAAATTTATGATTGATATACTTCCTCATGAAAATTTAATTAGCTGATACCAATGTACTGCCAACAGTTTGGATCATTAGTACTTGTGTTTTCATATTTTTTCTGGAAGATAACTAGAAAATTGTGAATACTTTCCAGAATTAAAATCAAACTTAAGTCAATGACGGCACGTTATTCTTTCCTGACCTGTATTATAACAATAATGGCAACAACTGCATGTAATAATACTAATAGCTCTGAAATGACGACTATCACTAATAAAGTATAGAAATATTATCTTACTATGATGATGGTGGTGTTTTTTATGTAAAGCTCCATTACTGTTATTACAATCCATGCTTTCTTCACTCGCCATCTTCGATGATATCTGGATTAATTCTGGATTCAAAATTTTAAATTTCCACTAGAGATGACACAAAAATTCACTTTTTCCTAATCAATTGTTTTTTTTTCAGTGCTTACTACAAGTAATTCTTCACTATTTTTTTACAAGGTGAGATAGTCAACAAAAACTTCTCATAAAAGCACTGGCTGAGGTCATAAAGGCAATATTATAGTATCAACTGTAAGGTTTCCTCATCCAAACTTACTATAGAAATCTTCGTGCAACAGTCTGATAATAAAGGCACTGTTCTAACAGTAGATATATCAATACAGTTCTACTAATTCTTGATATTATATACAAACCTGGAATATAAGATAGCTCAATATTAATGATAATCACAATACACTGCTGTCAATGATTGAATGAAACTAGTTGTCTCTTGAACCATCTTCACAATGATCCCTTGACAGTTGGAAATCGAAATAGAGTAGGCTAATGCAGCTGTCCACGTAAATTACCCTCACTGTACAATGCGTGGCGTGTAAAGTGCAGAAAAGTAGGATGTAAATCTCATTTAATTTTTTGTCAAATTAATGCAAGCTTTGTATTTGTCTTATACCTTGACTGCAATAGTCACATTTCTTGTATGATGGAAGTTTGTAAATAAAGTGATTTGCTTTGATTGGATTATACAACTGGCGAATACAGGCAATCAGAGGCTTCAACAGAAAATCTGTGAGCACTTTTTGATTTTCAATAGGGTTTTCAATAGGGTTCATCCTTGGGTGATAATAAACACACCAAATTTCGTCAAACTAGTTCAATAATTGATCCTGTTGGAGTGCTTACAAGCAATTGTGGATGGAAGGACTGATGGACATGGATGACGGTAATATTTCATTTGGGCGTATACAAATTATTAATAAAACTTAAAATATTACAGACTATGATGAGACAGGACTGAATCTCAATTTTTCTTTTGATGAAGCTAACAGTTACTGATTTCAAAGAAAATCTAATGATGGAATTTTTAAAATATTAACATCAAATATTCATGCCAAAAAATCTTAATTACATTTTCCTCGTTAAAATCTGCAAGTTTTAATTTAATTAGAACTATTTTTCTGAATATTTCATGTTATCTACCTTTCTGCATATTCATCTTTCATTTTTAGTTAAAGAAATCTTAGAAAATCACGTGCAGATCCTGAAATCGAAAGTAAAATGAATCAACGGATGATGATGCTCTATCTTGCAGACGATAAAAATATTGGTGATGAATATCAAAGTGGTTTGATATTATAAATCCTGTCAGCAACACGATAATCTCACTAAAGCGCGGGCACATGAGAGATTTTATTCACCATTCTAAACGGTGACAAAAATCTTCTACTATGACTGTTAGTGTGCTTGCACCATTAGAATCTCACTTATTGTAAATTCACTGAGTTTAACTGATCAATCAAAAAGAAATCTAAAGCAATTATAACCATTCTGTAACATTGATTCTCAATACATCCTAACTAACACTGACCCTAACAATAGATAACTTCGGCGCAATACCATGTAGAGGTTCTCGGTGTCGCACCTGTGAACATATCCATATGTCTCATTATTTTCAAAATAAAAAAAACGGAAAAATATTTGAAATTAAAGAACATCTCACGTGTACGGATAAAAATATCATTTACCTTATTTCGTGTAAAAAATGTGACAAACAATACGTCGGCGAAACCCTGAACGCGTTGCGAACTCGATTTAGCGGCCATCGCTTTGATATAATTCATAGCAAAAATAGACCAATTTCTCATCATTTTAATTTACCTGACCATTCCATTGAAGACCTTCTTATCATGCCTATTGAATCAATTCCTGACTCTGATCTTATCAAACCAAAAACCAAACGATTACAGAGAGAAAGCTACTGGATGGACCAACTCCAAACAGTGGCTCCAAATGGACTTAACATCCAGCATGATAATCAAATGATTCCATTTGTTGCCACCTTTAATCATACAGCTCCCAAAACCTCATCCATCATCAAACAGTATTACAGTGAATTACAGAACAGATTTCCGAATGTATATACCAAACGCCTATAAGCGCAATAAAAACCTTAGTAATTTTCTGGTCCGTGGTAAACTCGATCCCATTGAATCCAATAATACTTGACCCCCCTCTCTATTTTCTAGCTCATTAAGTATAATATATTCTAATCCTTATATATAGATGTTTATCTTTTCAGAACCTATTCATACTCTCTTGTTTAGAACTGGTAACAAGAAAACTTTCATATTATAGACTTTTGTTTATTGTAGATTACTCTGGTTGTTTTTTTAACTTAATACTAACTATGCTAACTTCACCTTATCTTGTATTGAACATTTATCTCTTTATTTGTGACCTTGGCCAGTGCTTTACATAGAAGTTTTTAGGAACTTCTTCACTCTTAACACTAACCCTAACACTGATCTTAACACTGACCCTAACACTGACCTTAACACTGACCTTAACACTGACCCTAACACTGACCTTAACACTGACCTTAACACTGACCTTAACACTGACCCTAACACTGACCTTAACACTGACCTTAACACTGACCCTAACACTGACCCTAACACTGACCTAAACACTGACCCTAACACTGACCTTAACACTGACCTTAACACTGACCCTAACACTGACCTAAACACTGACCCTAAGACTGACCTTAACACTGACCTTAACACTGACCCTAACACTGACCTAAACACTGACCCTAAGACTGACCTTAACACTGACCCTAAGACTGACCTTAACACTCACCCTGATTTAATAAATCACTATCTACTTCTATTCCCACAGCTTGTATGTAAGTTATAGTCATACTACTAATTCAATATATAGTCATTTCAATTAGATTGTCCTTTCTGTATTCCCTGGGTAGTTCCCTGTAACTACTAAATAGAAGTTCATTCCAGTATCCATATATCTCTCATCTATTGACAGTTCTATAGAATTTGACTGATCAGGGACCTTATTCTTGAAAACTTTTAGTGTTTTTAGTGTTCAATTCATCTAATTGGTCAATCAGTAAAATTGATTTTAAATTAGGGTTAAATGAACCAATCAGATTAGAGTATTTGTGGGTAAATCTTGAAAATAATTCTAACTGTATAACAGTAGTGATCAATAGTTCTAATTAGAGACGGCCACAGTGTATTTGTGAGTTAACCTGAAGGTCAAGGGTTCTTCTATCAGAGCTGATCATAGTAGCAATTATTCACAGATTTTCTCTCTCTCATTGATGCAGATCCCAAATAATACCTTTGGATTTTTTCAATGATGATAGATAAAGAGTAAACTAATATTGCTTTCCTGGATAAATTTCTCTCATTGAACACTGCATGGTTACCAGTTTACATTGATCCAACCCAGTGAAGAAAGGTGCAGTAGAATGTAAAACTCTATTACTTGCCGTATATTTCTGAATAAAATGCACAGTTTTTTTTTACCTCAAATGGGTAAATGGATTTTTCTAGATTTTGATGGGGTAAGGAAGGGATGCGCATTATACACACTTGCGCATTATATACGGAAACATACAGTATTCCATGTGTTTTCAACCTTTTTCTTTCTTTTACCCCCTTCAGGATCCTCGATCGAATGCATCACCCCCATTCCCCATATAAATCTTTGTAACAGTAGTCCCTCTTTCCCCTATACACAAGGCGCAGAAGAGTAGGACGTAAAACTCCATTCATTTCATTTCTTTCCCCTATAAATCCTTACTATTACCTCCCTTTCCCCTATAAATCCTTATTATTATCTCCCTTTACCCTATAAATCCTTACTATTATCTCCCTTTCCCCTATAAATACTTACTATTACCTCCCTTTCCCCTATGAATACTTACTATTACCCGCCTTTCCCCTATAAATCCTTACTATTATCTCCCTTTTCCCTATAAATACTTACTATTATCTCCCTTTCCCATATAAATACTTACTATTACCCCCCTTTCCCCTATTTAAATCCTAACTATTATCTCCCTTTCCCCTATAAATCCTTACTATTATCTCCCTTTCCCCTATAAATACTTACTATTACCCCCCTTTCCCCTATAAATCCTTACTATTACCCCCCTTTCCCCTATATATACTTACTATTATCTCCCTTTCCCCTATAAATACTTACTATTACCCCCCTTTCCCCTATAAATCCTTACTATTATCTCCCTTTCCCCTATAAATACTTACTATTACCTCCCTTTCCCCTATAAATACTTACTATTATCTCCCTTTCCCCTAGAAATCCTTACTATTACAGGTTTTACCAGCAATCTTTTTCATATCAGAGAATATAGCCTGACTGAATAGACTGACTAAATTATAACTGTCTAAAAGATTTACACTGGACTACAAAGCGCCTCATTACTTCTCAAAAAATTGAAAATTAGCCCCTCAGGAGGCAATTACCACCCACAGTGAAAACCCCTTATTTATTCAATTCAATAAATCACTATCTTGTTGAATTCTCAGTAGTTCTGTGTTAATAGTAGTAAATCTGTCTCAGTCTTGTCAATATTCACTGGTATACAATCTAATCAATTACTGAGCTGACAATGGAAATGACCATCATATATTATTCTCAATTCTAACTGTCAGTAGCTGAATCAATTCTTTATTTTCCTACATATAAAAACTTGGTTTCGTCTTTCATCCTCTCATTCTTTGTTCACCATTCTATCACATTATGCTGACAGTGGAAGTACTTGCCATCAATATTTAAGTTCAAACCACCAATTTCTCAATCTAGTTAATTTCCTCTGACATTTTATGACGCAAAACTTACCCATGAAATTAAGAATTTTGGCATGTTTTAAATTTAGTATTTACAGGATTTCTCAATTATATTATTTCGATTATTAATAGATTACTGATCGGTAGCTTACCATCAATAATTGATCTCAATGCTGTAATCGATGCCCAGCCCTTGTGCTTGCCTTATAGCTCTCAGTCCTAGCTGTCAGTAACTCAACCAACTAACCAATTCTCACTTTCCAATTGGTTTCCTCTAAAATACCAAAGCTTTGTTTGAAAGGTTTTAATCAAGAACGAAAAGAATCAATGGTTCAGGTGGTGGCTTTCATTTTCCTCCCAGCTTGTGGACCTCGCTTCAGTGGTTCCAGGCCCCTGTCCCTACATGTTGGGCAAATTGGCAGCAAAATTTTGTACTGGGTCTTTAATGCTGGGCCAACTTTTCCTGCATTTGATCCACAATGACAGCAGACTGTGAGGGATCCCTTCCTGGAACTGTAAAAGGCCCATTCAACAGGACTGGCACACGATATCCCAAGCCTTGAGAAGACAACCCCATCCAAGGCATTTCACCAGAAACTTCAACCAACAAACCTGTCGATCCCGATGTGTCACGGCCCTCCGTATCAAGCGTGTAATCGTTCACTAACTTGTTGAACATCGAACACGGCAGAGTGTCAATGGCAGGAGTGCCTTGTGGTCGCTGCTGTCATCAGATATACTGGCTTTGACTGCCATGCTTAACAACTTATTACTTGTCAAATTCGCCATCACCGCTTACTTTCTCACTTCCTCCCTCATGTTTTCAGTGGCCATGACCAGATGGGGAAGGCACCCCGTCATCGAACGGGAGCCATGCAAATGAGAATTCCCGTATTCCCATTCTTGTCCAATCAAAACGCGCATAACTGTTATCAGTCATGAGATAAACGATGGAGTTAGAATGGCATATTCAGCATGGTAAACACTGGTCATAGATTACAATAAAATTATAAGAAATGGTCATAATTTGGCAGTAGCAATACATGGATTTAGTCTGTACGGAAATAGGTGGACTTTTTTTACCTTCTCATGCAGGGGGATACTTACGCATAATATTTTTTTTAGTGAAAAACTCCCACACGGCACTTTTTACATTATTTCAAAACGACCCAACCGGGAAATCCGCAACAAAGATATTTTTAAGGTTGGCCTTAACTGTTATAAACTCAATGCCTTTATTTCCCCCTATCAATAATAATTTCAAGAGGCCAGATTCAGAGTTCGGGAAGTTTCAGAATGGTCAACCGTTTCAATAACATCTTTAAGAGAGTGTCAACAAGTTACAGACTAGGGTCTTACATGCGATTTTCTACTTATTTTATCAATAAATAATATCAACTTGTCATGCTTTTATTTACCAAGTTCTATGGCTCCACTGTTTATTAATAATGACTTATTACTAGCTTTCAGAACATTAATTAACTCCCTTGATAGACTTAGACTGCTCTACAATGATTTATAACCAATTGGATATAGAGTTAACGCTGTAAGTTGAGCTGTCACGTGAAGTCTATTGTTTCATGTTATTTATTAATTTCAGTTAATCAAGTTTGCTTTTAATTCCATGTAACTAATTTTCTTATTTTACTATTTGTATTTAGGAGCTGTGAAATTTAATCCAATTGCAAAAAATCTTAACTACATACAGAGAGCATGGGGTCTCGTATCTCTTGAATAAAAAGTATTTATTTAATATCAATTCTGATAGACTGTATCCAGGGCCTCATACACTTCTCTCATTTGAATATCAAGATACATTTTCCTTGACTCTCTGATCTCCATCATTCTCAGGGGGAATTCAGATACAAAATAAATACTGTGTTACTTGGAGATTAAAATGTTGCAATACATTGCATTGCCCCCTTTTTATTCAGGCCTGTCTACAGATTCGATATATATGTAGAATTAGATCGTGAAATTCCTAATTTGAAGTATTTTTAAAGGAATTATGCGATATTTGTACATTTCTAGTGCTTCTGAAGACTATTTACATATATTCAAGACTGAAATCAACCCCTGAAAATGGCGAACCTGTCCCTTTAAAAAATCAGACTGCCCCTTTAAAACTGATGTCTCCTGTAAGACTATATTATAATATCATATCTTGAATAACATGCAATTTACATTCAGTTATCATATCATACAACTTAGTGAGGCAAAAATTCGGTTTCTTCACCAGACGTTATACTTTTCATACCGGTACAATAAATTATATATCAGTAACAGATTCCGGTATTAAAGCAGTAATATTCAGAGTTACATCTCTGCTGATTTACCAAATATTGTGTTAAGGGAAATGAGAACAACTTATTACAAAAATATCAAGCTATTACAGAAAGTCTGTGAACACAAAGCCCTTCTACTGTTTTCTGTCAAGGGCTCTGATTGGATGTATTTGTTAGCATACAATCCAATGAAATCACTGCATTCATTACATGGATAGTTTTTGTTGTAGTCAAGGTATTAGTATGAGGTTCTCAATAGACTGACTTTCACAGAATCATTCAAATTGAACCAATCCAACTACTACGGCTACCAACAACTACCTAGTCTGCGATATCAGCATCCGTTGGAAGCAAACGTTAACTTGTCATCCACCAACAACTACCTAGTTTGCGATATCAGCATCCGTTGGAAGCAAACATTAACTTGTCATCCACATCAGCATCCACTGGAAGCAAACGTTAACTTGTCATCTACCAACAACCACCTAGTCTGCGATATCAGCATCCGCTGTCGAGAAAGCCAACGTTAACTTGTCATCTACCAACAACCACCTAGTCTGCGATATCAGCATCCGCTGTCGAGAAAGCGAACTTGTCATCTACCAACAACTACCTAGTTTGTGATGTCAGCATCCGCTGGAAGCGAACGTTAACTTGTCAACTACCAACCAACCCACCTTGACATTGTGAGGATGAGATCAGAAGTAAGATCTATTAATTTCAAAGTGCTAATTAGTAAATGTCTACACACCCAACTTTGAAATAAATCATACACTTATTTTATATTGTCTCTTCAATACAGGATCATAGTTTTAACAACACTGATCATTATACAACTAATCAGGAAGTCAAAGCCAATTAATCCTGTCATTAGTGTTAATTAAGCAACAAGTTCCCTCAGGTCACACAGCGGTCAACCAGCAGTCAAGCTATAATAATACAATAAAAGTGACTACAAATTAGAATAAACCAATGCAGAACTATAACTTACATGTTTAGTGAACTGAATTGTCTTATTGCCAATTGGTAGAGCTGGTATGATATATTCAAGAATTGATGTATTGCAATATATCAGGTATGCCACGATACGTATTGTATCGCATCGTGTATCAATACTTGACGATACCTCTCATACCTTAGAAAGTGGTGCTTTTTTATGAAGTATTCATTGTACCCTGCCTGGCGTTTACCCATCTTCATTCGCCTACATGGTACAGAAAAGTAGGACGTAAAACTCATTTCATTTCATTTTTTTATGAGGTATATTTCTTACTGACTTGACTGAAATTGTTGGAAACTATAAGACGGAGGACATTAACCACTTCTATCAACTACATTACAAAATGTCCCAGTTATAAAGTTACACATTAAAACATACAGACACTTTAAAGAGAAAATGTTCATTTTAACCCATTTCACCATTTCTTCAATCTAACTCAAATACACTGTTGTTATAAGATCTTTATAAGGATTTAGAATATACCACTGAACAGACAGTTTCCCTTATTGTACACAGATGCAGATCCTCAGGTGCTATGTCAATAATTCTCAAAACATAAACCTACCTCATAATTGTTCAACATCAGTAATAAAAGTGACACTGACAGTCCACTAAGGTCAGTTTATATTTTAAATGTGTTCTACTTGACTGACTTTAAACTCAAAAACATACTTTCTTACATTCCTTTACTCTTAAAGAGACAGATTCGCCATCAGTTTGAAAAATTAGCTGCAGAAACAAGAATCATTTAACTTAGCTGATCAGTAAGTGTGTTCACATCTCACCTTCGAAATTATCTGTGTTACAAAAGCTAAAAAGTACATAGAAAGACATATATAGAAATAGAAGATGAAATTCCTAGTTATAGGTATTTTTGAAGGAATTGTTTCTGAAGATGATTTACTTATATCAAAGAACCAAATCAACCCCGAAAATGTTGAACCTGTAAAGCAGTTTTCTAAACTTTTTATATATGTATTGGTGTGCACCTTTACAATATTTAGTCAGACTTCGGTGGGTCTTGCAAATCTACTTAAATTAAGCTTTTGATAACATCACTATCGCAAAATCTACTTATGTTATACAAGGCATTTTGTAACAGTGAAGTCATAAAACGTTACGTTTTAGTGGAATTGCAACAATCAAAGACGTCTGATTGAAAAATGTTAATTGATGCTACCAGTTTTCCAAGTAAACACATAAACAGTGTTTAATCCCTTTAATAGAATAATTTAGGTATATACCTAAATCTAGATTTTCTTTATATAGCTGGCCAAGCTCGTTTAATACAGCTTAAGAAGTATATAAAATACCGATGGTGCACAAATAACCAGGCTATTCTAGAAATACATACCCTAGGATATCCTTGCTCTCAGATTGTGTTGAGTATACACAGCCAGAAGTCCTGGTTATTTGGTTTGTCAACTCAGAGAATTCTTTTCCTTGTTCATAATCCTAACCATGTATAATACACCTGATAAAGTTATTCTCCTATGAAACGTGTATCTTAATAATACAGTCTTCAAAGTCATGTATAACAGCTTATATTACCATTTCAACTATAGTAATTTATTCCAAGTCCTTTTCTCAAATCTATAATTATTTCCTCCAAACTCATGCGTATTAACTAATATCGGCACTTCAACTGTAGTATTCTACTCTGAACCTTTCATAATTCATAATTATTTCCTATTTATATCTACGCTCTACAATATTGGTAACAGTGGTATTTCTATATCACTCTACAATTGATATATTGAACACTATTTTAACAGTGGTATTTCTATATCACTCTACAATTGATGTTTTGAGCACTATTTTATCAGTGGTATTTCTATATCGCTCTACAATTGATGTATTGAGCACTATTTTATCAGTGGTATTTCTATATCGCTCTACAATTGATGTATTGAGCACTATTTTATCAGTGGTATTTCTATATCGCTCTACAATTGATGTATTGAGCACTATTTTATCAGTGGTATTTCTATATCGCTCTACAATTGATGTATTGAGCACTATTTTATCAGTGGTATTTCTATATCGCTCTACAATTGATGTATTGAGCACTATTTTATCAGTGGTATTTCTATATCGCTCTACAATTGATGTATTGAGCACTATTTTATCAGTGGTATTTCTATATCGCTCTACAATTGATGTATTGAGCACTATTTTATCAGTGGTATTTCTATATCGCTCTACAATTGATGTATTGAGCACTATTTTATCAGTGGTATTTCTATATCGCTCTACAATTGATGTATTGAGCACTATTTTATCAGTGGTATTTCTATACCACTCTATTTTTACAATAAAAATATTTTAAGATATATCTACATTATAACATCTTATTGAACCTAATGTACTCCGCAGTACAAATTGTAAAGAATTTGAATACCAGTTCTATTCTTAGAGAAGATTCAAGACACCTGCAATGAGGCATGCTGAGAAGAATGTAATTAAGTGGTTGAAGAGATTAAGATATAATGTTTTAACATAACTTGATCTACTACTTCAAATTATCTGTATCATAATATACTTCTCTTATAGTACAAGATAACAACTGCTAATAACATGTTTACATTATTATCAAAGTATTTAATCATGTTTTAGGATCATGGTCACTGTACTTGGAGAGAGTTAATGTAAGAAGAGCTTGCACAATACAGCTGTGAATTGATACATAGGGATAATAGATGTCACACAGAGGTGTATTTAAGGGGTGGGCCATTTGACCATAACAACTCCAACACCTCTCAGATCTGTGAAAAGTCTTTCTTAAGGTCCTCTAAATTCTCAAGATTGTTCTCAGGCCATTGAAATCCATATAGTTTTGGAAAGAATATAACTAAATAATCATTACTCCCTCTATTACTGTTAAAACCAAAATTTCTTCACAACTGATATTAATTAACTAATTAAGAAGATATGACTTAATCATTATTCCTGTTTATACGAAGGGATTATAAAGAGGATTTCTGAATTTTTTAAGTGTATCAGGGATACTGATAGCATCAATTTGCACCACAGACATCTGATTGAAAGTTAGAATGGTGCAAATTGATGCAAATATAATAAATTTAGATTATCTCTATACAATCCCTTAAATGCTATATAAGGTTATTTACCATAACTTGATTTGGCACTGAGTTTTTTGTGTTTGACTCAAAGTTATCTTTATAATGTAGCAGTACCAGCATAACTAATATTGAAATTATAAAATTTATTATCAGTGCCAACTTGAATTAAATCATCTTTCCTAATTATGAATGGGTCGATGGGTACAGAACTGATCAAACAGATAGCACAGATCATTGCCAAAAGGTTTCAGTCAGCTGAATTTCAGATTCTTGGAGAAACTGAGTTGTTTAATATAACCTTAGGCTTCACCAATTTATTTTCTTGTCTTGAAAAATTTGTAAAGGCAGGAGTGAGAAAAGATATACCGGGTAATAGAAAAGACAAAAAGTGTGTGTATTTGATTTAATCAAAAATCATAAAAAAAATTTAAAATAGGGAGCTTTTGCTATATTTTAGTGGGAATGAAGTTTTGTTATCTTTTTGATTTCTGCAAAACCGAGGTAGGAGGATCCATAAAACAAGACGACAAATAGGTCTGGCCTTTTGAATATTACTGTCATTGCTGTCTTGACTTAGTCATGATTATGTTCAGCCCTAGGGCAAAGTTTACGTTATGCTCCACTATGGAATGAACACAAATGATAAAGAGGAAAATCATTCAAACTTGTAGAGTTTTATTTAGAAACACATACCAGTCTTCATCTAACACCAGTATTGAATTCATTCAAAAAGTGTTACGGTTTCTACATTCATTATTATTTAGATGGAAAATTGTGTTTTCTCACAATATGAACTTCTTCAAAGTATCATTTGGATGGAATTTATGTCATATAACTTAAGCTTATTGCCATGACTACTGCCAAGTGTAAACTTCCTCTACGGACTTTTTTCCCAGAAAGAAAATGTTGGACACAGAGTTGGATAAATTTGAAGAATCTGATGTAAGGTTATGGCAGTTGAAAATTAACTAAATACTGCTCCTTAAAGAGACAGGTGTGCCATTTTGGGGCATTGATTGAGCGTTGAATATATGTAAATAGTCTTCAGAAGTACGAGTCGTTATTTTAACATTCAAACTCTGTTAATTCTGGCCATGCATCGATTTGAAGGGTCAAATTTGACGGTGAGGTGTGAACACTATTAATGATTGGCTTGGCTAGAAAATTCCCCTTCTGAGACTAAGGTTTGATTAGTAAAAAAAATGGCGCAGCTGTCCCTTTAATAGAAATATTGTTGAGGTATACACTGAGTAACTTTGTGAATTATTCCTAGAAATTTTTAGAAAACTTCTGAGTAAAACTGTCTCCCTCCCCTCTCTTTTATAAATATGTTGTCTGAACAAGTTCTTCGGTATATCGGATTTAGCCCATTTTTATTGGCTATGAATTTGAATATAGGCCTAACCTTTATAAGGGTACCAGTAGGGCCCTAGTGATAATCTTAGATCAACATTGCGTTGATTATTATAAAAAAAAAATATATAGCTTGATTTCAACAGAATATGTCCCTTTGTAAAAATTCAAAGTTTTAATGCGTTAATTTGATAATTTATTAAAATTCACTTTAAAAAAAATGGTCAAAATTTGATAGAAGCTTACCAACGAAATTGCAAATACACCCTTAACCATTTGCCATTGGTAGACCTACTGGAAAGAAGAACTCCATCAAGTTCACGAATATAAAGGATTCTGTATATGAAATGAAATGAAATGAATGGAGTTTTACATCCTACTTTTCTGTAAAGGATTCTGTAAAGTGTAAAAAAGTTACATAGGCCTATATATAGGCTAACTTTTCCTTCCAATTTTTATTGATATCAAACAAAAAGTATCAGTTTAGATCTATTTAGAAACTGGAAAAAGTTTTTGGCAATTAACCATTTGTTTGAATTGTCTTCTTTGTAAACAAATGAACAAACGAATGAACAGGGTGAAAGGTTATCAAAACAATCACATACAAAATACACACTCACTAATTCCTAATCGAAGTACATCGGGTCAAATGGATATTTTACCGCGTTATTTTTATTGAAAATTGAATGAAATCAATAATATGAAGCTTACGATAAATAGGCCTAAAGTAAGCAATGTCAACCACTTGTTATGCCCTTGACATTACAAAGATAGGAAACGAAACGAAAGGCAATAAAAGACACTTACCCGCACAGAAAACTAGAAACTTCTCAAAGCTTGAATTTTACCAATAATCAACTGTTGAACTATTTTTGTCGGTTTTGTTTCTCCACACAACCAGTTCTCGTGATACGAAGGTGAAAATGATTGTCTGATCGATGGGAGATGACTTTGTTTCTGGTTACTTTTCAGACAACAAATAAATTATGAACCTGCAAACACTATTTATGTGCTGACATAAGTCAACCTTAATAAGACCATTCATATTTAGCCGCAGTGGCTTGGAAAATCAGGTGATGGGGCCACTATGTAAAATTTGTAAAAATTTGAAAGTGGGGTGGGCCATAGCCAGGAGCATCTCTTTTTCCCCCACCCCATAGAAACGTCACTGCTTGGCAGCCCAAATATTTTTTGACTTTGTAGTTAGGTTTCTAATCAGTTGTTTTCGAGGATTAGTATTATAACTTGGTATTTTGATACAATTTCTCTTCACTAAGTGGACATTTACATGGTATACTTTGAAAGATCAATATCAAAGGTGTCTTCAACCTTTATCTTTCTATAAATCTTTCAGGATGCTTGAACACTTGCATTACCCCTTTTTCCCCTATATATCTTCATTATTTTGTGATTTTCTCTTAGGTTAGCACTGCAATCTTTCATTATGTTAGAGAATATAACCTGACTGAATATATTAAATTGTCCAAAAGGTATAGGCTAGATTAAAAAAGTGCCTCATTAATCCCCAACGTTGAAAATTCGTCATAGTCTAAACACAGAGTTCACACAGAGTGTTATGGTGAAAAAACTGTTTTTGAAAAAGAAATATGAAGTTCATAAAGCAGACATTTACCATATATGTAATGACAAAAATTCATACAATAAATGAATTTATAAAACAAGTAATAGAAATATTAAAAAAGAACTTAACACATGTTGTAAATCAGATGGTACCCTAGCAAATACAGCCAAGGAAGCCAATGACTGCATTGAATAACAGAAGAACATTAACATTTGATTGAGGTAAAACAATTAGCACAAATATAGGCTATATACCATACGAACATGTCAAGGTCAAGCTATTACAAACACATCTAATACCTTGACATCATTAGGCAATTTTCTTGTATCAAAAGTGTTTGTAAATGCAGTTAATTTTATAACAGATACAGATACAATCAGAGATGAAAGACTGAAAATAATATGGAAAGAAAATGAGTTTTATTTTTATAAAAGAAATAAAATTTAATAATAACAAGGTATTTGATTGGCTATCATCTTGTCCAAACCACACCCCCATTTCTCATACTTTCTGGGGACAACATCCAAACTAGTATTCGGGATATTGGATATATATTCAACTCTCAAAAGAGAAAACAATTTTGTATCTAAAGCTTGCTGACAGGACTGGTGTCGTAAGACTTACAAAAAAAGTCTAATGAGGTCAATGTATGAAGCAAAGTTCGTACACTTTTGTCAAACATCACATTTGTAAGGTTTCTCTCCAATGTGTATTCTCATGTGACCTTTAAGTGTTGATGCTGCATTAAATTGTTTTTCACAAACATCACATTGGTAAGGTTTCTCTCTAGTATGTATTCTCATGTGATCACCAAGATGATTTGATTGTGTAAAACACTTTTCACAAACATCACATTTATAAGGTTTATCTTTAGTATGTATTCTCATGTGATTATCAAGCTGACTTTTCTGTGTAAAACACTTTTTACAAACATCACATTGGTATGGTTTCTCTTTAGAATGTATTCTCATGTGATTATCAAGTTGACTTTTCTGTGTAAAACACTTTTTACAAACATCACATTGGTATGGTTTCTCTTTAGAATGTATTCTCATGTGATTATCAAGTTGACTTTTCTGTGTAAAACACTTTTTACAAACATCACATTGGTAAGGTTTCTCTCCAGTATGTATTTTCATGTGATTATCAAGCTGACTTTTCTGTGTAAAACACTTTTTACATACATCACATTTGTAAGGTTTCTCTCCAGTATGTATTCTTACATGAGCATTACGATCAATTGCCCGTGTAAAAAACTTTTCACAAACATCACATTGGTAAGGTTTCACTCCTGAATGTATTCTCATGTGATTAACAAGATGAATTTTCTGTGTAAAACACTTTTCACAAACATCACATTTGCAAGGTTTCTCTCCAGTATGTATTCTTATATGAACATTACGATCAATTGCCCGTGTAAAAAACTTTTCACAAACATCACATTGGTAAGGTTTCACTCCTGTATGTATTTTCATGTGATTATCACGAACATTTTTCTGTGTAAAACACTTTTCACAAACATCACACTTGTGAGGTTTTTCTTCAGTATGTGCTCTCAAGTGAATACCAAGATACCTTGCTTTAGTAAAACACTTTTCACAAACTCCACATTTATGAAAATTTCTGTTTTTTTCCATGACAAAATTCAAACGTTAGATTCTGAGATATATAGGACTCAGACCACTAAAACCTCTTACGAATTTATTTTTTGCTATTTTTAGAAATCCTCTTTCTGTCCCCTTTCCTTAGTTTTTGCATGCCCAATTTTGACTAATTTTTGGTCTAAATTTGGAACATTTTGCATTTTCTTTAAGATTTTGTGAGAGATATTTCTATATCATCAACTGGATGTTGATATCCGGTAGTGGTCTACTTTCTTTTTGTCTAGTTCAAAATTTTCATGGTCATCGTATATGGAACTTTTTAGAATGTGTCTTGGGTTTGCCAAATTACAAGGTTTACCTTGCCCTTGAAGAAATCTATCGACATAGTCGGAGGAGGGGGGAGGGGGGGGGGGGAACCACTAAGGAGGAACTTGTAGAGGGAGGAAGCGGCTTGAATGTGGGTCACGTGATTTTGGTCGAGGTGCGCGCATGGCAAATGATACACTTCCGTCACTTCAGCTTTGAACATTTCAAAATGTCGAGAAAAACTGTGAATCGGGAGAGAAAAACAATGAATAAGTAAACTAAATGAGCCATGATTTGGTAAATATTTACATCACGATAGTGTAAAATTATATTTGAAAGGAACTATAACTCGTTGACACGAACGTTGGCGTCTTTTTTTAATAATATTTATAAGATTCCAACAAAGTAAACAACCTGGAAGTGTAGTGAAACCTATTTTCGTGCATATACGTATTCAACACCGAATTTCGTCAAAGTTAAAATAACGGAATTTTTGGCTCTACTTCACTTATGTACCTCTATATGGATAAAAAAAATTGAAATCATAAAGAGATACATAAGTGAAGTAGTGCCGATTTTTTTTATGTCTTAGTCTTCGATGTTTCCTCAGATATTCTACAAAATACAGTGGTGTAACCTATTTTCGTGGATATAAGGATTCAACCCCGAATTTCGTCAAAGTTAAAAAAAAGAAATTTTTTTTTTTATGTCTTAGATGTTTCCTCAGATATTCTACAAAATAATTAAAATTGGTTTGTTTCGATTTTCTTTATGAATTCTTCACTTTGACCCATATTTCATGAGCAACCAACTCGGCAACGGCGGCAGAATGCGTCACCTATTTTCGTGTACAATGTTTGAACTATAAATAAGTCTAAAAAAACACATTGTATGGATACCGGGTGTTATAATTAACTTCTCTTAGTATTTATCTTTAATATCAATTCATTATAACTAGTGACAATTCCTTCAAAGAACCACGATTTAAAAAAAAAAATAGTGACTGACAAAATAAGATACGTAGCGTGATTTATTGCTAATAGTCACTGAAACAACATAAGAATATGGTCCCCTTTGTGTTCCATAGAAATTTTCTGCTGACACGGAATCCGCTAGTTGATCACGTGACTTCATTTGTTGGACTACATTCTAGCAGACGACACTTGGAATTCCGATTACGGCTAGGGATTATAAGGAAATTCGGATGATAAAAATGGTGACGTTTGGTAATAACTGAAATCCGCCATTTTGTATTTGTCTTCTATAAGTATACATTAATACATTTTACCTTGCTTGCAACTACTGGATTCATTCTACTAGTTGATATTGTAGAGAAACCCCACGTTTATTAAAACAAACTAATGCGAAGGTCGCTCATGTAAATTATTAATCCTTTCCGGAAATCCATGAATAATAGGTTTCCACGAAATTAGGTTACTCTACTGTAATTGTTTTGTTTCGATTTTCTTTATGAATCACTCACTTTGACCCATATTTCATGAGTAACCAATTCGACAACAGTGGCAAAATGTGTCACCTATTTTCGTGTACATTGTTTGATCTATAGATAAGTCAAGAAAAACATGTATGGATACCGGGTGGTATAAGTAACTTCTCTTAGTATTTATCTTTAATATCAATTCTAAATAACTAATGACAATTCCTTCAAAGAACAAGGATAAGAAAAAAAAATAGTTACTGGCAAAATAAGATACGTAGCGTGATTTATTGCTAAAAGTCAGTGAAACAACATAAGAATATGGTCCACTTTGTGTTCCATAGAAATTTTCTGCTGACACGGAATCCACTAGTTGATCACGTGACTTCATTCGTTGGACTATATTCTAGCAGACGACACTTGGAGTTCCGATTACTGCTTGGGATTGTAAGGAAATTCGGCCGATAAAAAATGGTGATGTTTGGTAATAACTGAAAATAATGGATTCATTCTACTGACATTGTAGAGATAACCCATGTTTATCAAAACAAATGCAAAGGTCACACATGTAAATTATTAATCATTTCCCCAGATGCACCAAAAAATAGATAAGCACGAAATTAGGTTACTTGACTGGCCATTCTGGCAACCGGCTTTTTTTCTTTCTCTCCCCCTCTTTTCTCACATCCTTTCTTTTTTTTCAGGTCTAGTTTTCCGACGGTTATTAGATAATCTAACCAAATCAAACCAGCGACTATCAATCAACAAGAATTACCATGATCAGAATTAGTTTGGAAGAATGAAGGAGATCGAGTAACTCACACATCAACATCCAGGGCTGAGTTTCACCGCCATGTCATTCGACCCGACCAGATCAATAACTATATCCACATATACCTGTGCATGGCACTAGATTTTTAGAGTTAACTGGGCATAAAATTGCTGAAAAAAAAAACTTTTCCCTGCATCAATAGTCAATCTGTAAAATATTACACTTCCTGATCTTCTTTGTTTCAACCTAGAATTATTACAATTTGTCATGGATAAATCTTTCAAAACCAGAAATTCTCACAAATGTCGAAATCGTGTAAAATGTGCTACAAAGGCAAGAGAGAAAACTGGAGAGAAACTTTACAAATGTGATGTTTGTAAAAAGTGTTTTACTCAACCAAGCAGTATTGATATTCACATGAGAATTCATACTGGAGAGAAACCTTTCCAATGTGATGTTTGTAAAAAGTGTTTTACTCAACCAAGCAGTATTGATATTCACATGAGAATACATACTGGAGAGAAACCTTTCCAATGTGATGTTTGTAAAAAGTGTTTTACACAGAAAGGTAATCTTGAAATTCACAAGAAAATACATACTGGAGAGAAACCATACCAATGTTATGTTTGTGAAAAGTGTTTTAGACAGAAAAGTGAGCTTGATAACCACATGAAAATACATACTGGAGAAAAACCTTACCAATGTGATGTTTGTAAAAAGTGTTTTAAACGGAAAGCTCATCTTCGTGATCACATGAGAATACATACTGGAGAGAAACCATACCAATGTGATGTTTGTAAAAAGTGTTTTACTCAACCAAAAGGTCTTGATATTCACATGAGAATTCATACTGGAGAGAAACCTTACCAATGTGATGTTTGTCGAAAGTGTTTTACACAGAAAAGTAATCTTGATAATCACATGAGCGTACATACTGGAGAGAAACCATACAAATGTGATGTTTGTAAAAAGTGTTTTACCCAGAAAGGTCATGTTCGTGATCACATGAGAATACATACTGGAGAGAAACCATACCAATGTGATGTTTGTAAGAAGTGTTTTACTCATCCAAACCGTCTTGATATTCACATGAGAAGTCATACTGGAGAGAAACCTTTCCAATGTAATGTTTGTCAAAAGTGTTTTACACAGAAAGGTCATGTTCGTGATCACATGAGAATACATACTGGGGACAAACCATACAAATGTGATGTTTGTAAAAGGTGTTTTACACAGTCAAGTGAATGTAATATTCACAGACGAAGTCATACTGGGTATAAACCATTTCAATGTGAAGTTTGTAAAAAGTGTTTTACACAGAAAAATCAGTTTGAATATCACTTGAGAACACATACTGGAGAGAAACCTTACCAATGTGATGTTTGTGAAAAACGATTTAATGCAGCATCAACACTTAAAGGTCACTTAAGAATACATACTGGAGAGAAACCTTACAAATGTGATGTTTGTGAAAAACGATTTAATGCAGTATCAACACTTAAAGGTCACTTAAGAATACATACTGGAGAGAAACCATACCGATGTGATGTTTGTGAAAAACGATTTAGTATGGCACGAACACTTATAAATCATATGATAATTCATACTGGAGAGAAACCATACCAATGTGATGTTTGTTTAAAGTGTTTTCCTCGTAAAAGGTCATATAACTGTCATGTGAAAGATGGAACTCGTTGTAAGATCTAGCTTACTATTTCAAAGGGATTGTAAAGAGGTTTTCTTAACTTTTTTTATGTATCCGGGACACTGATAGCATCACTTTGCACCATTCAAATTTTCATTCTGACGTCTGTACTTCTTGCAATTGAGTGAGATTTGTTATTGAACATTTGTATCTGAACAATTGTTGGCAGAGTTTTGTGTTTGACATTTTGCATTTGAAGATATGTTGAGCTACATTTGTATTTGAAGATATTTTTGGCAAGAATTCTAATAATTCAATAATTGGAAAACAGAATGTTTATGGAAGAATGTTCATTTTCAGTACAAATTATGATTTTTGTATACAAATGTCAATTTTTAATGACAAATGTTGAATTAATGGTGCAAATTAAGAGATAAGAATTTAGAATTAAGAAATACCAATGAAGAACATTGAATAAAAAGCCATTCCACCTTCCATATATTTCATGCTTCTCAAGACATATTTCAATAAAATAATTTTAACTTTACTGCCTGATTATCACTGCCTCTCTTGTAATATATTGAAAATAAAATTTCCCAAAATAATACCCAATTTGTGATAAAATGTCTACTAAACCTACAAAGTTGTTAACCGAGGCCCTGTTTGCAACACAGCCTGTGCATGTCGATAGTTGGAAATCGAAAAAGAGTTGGCCAATCTTCTGACAACATTTCCCTCATTGCACACTGCATGGTGTTTTCCATCTTCATTAGCCCAATTAGGAACAGAAGAAAAGGACGTAAAGCTCCATTCATTTGATTTCTTTTTATAACATTCAGTCAAGACATCTTGGTCATCACACGAGAATACACTGGACGGAAACTGTACAAATGTGATGTTTGTGAAAAACGATTTACTGTAACAGGTGAATCCTGAGATAGATGCTCGCTCGCTAACCTCATAGTCCTGGCAAAGGTCGAGATGTACCTTTTTATATTTATTATAATGTGATCGTATATTGCTGTCACCCCTGTCCGCTCGTCCATCAATAATTGGCTTGTAAACACAATAGAGACTACAGTTATTTATAAACCCACAAATACATTTTGGGCGTATATTGTCCGTTCACATTTGGTTCGTGCTCACTCTACAGGCTACAATTCTTTTGCTTTTTATTTTGTGTGTCAATGTCATTATGAATATGATCCCTATCGATTTTCGTGATAAGCTGATAATTTTTCACCGAAATATCATGTGCTACTTAGCGTTTTCACTCTATTAACTGTTTTGCGCAACTCGTGCTCACTCTTGAGGCAACAATTCTTTATGGAATCTTTTGCTTTTTATTTTGTGGGTCAATATCATTAGGAAGATGATCCCTATCGATTTTCGTGATAATCTGATAATTTTTCACCGAAATATCGTGTTCGGCTTAGTGTTTTCCCTTTACTAGGTATATAATGCATCTCATGCTCACTCTACAGGCTACAATTCTTTATGGATTCTTTTGATTTTTATATATGCCCACGTAGTATGGAAGCATATTGTCACCCGTCCATCTATTTGCAGTCTCACTGTACGAGTTAGAATTGAACGATCTTTCGATGATCGGTTTTTGAGTTATTGCCCTTGACTTAGGAAAACACGTCAAAGTTTGTTTGTGAACACAATAGAGACTACATTTTTCATCCGATTTAAATAAAATTGACCATTTATCATGATGAGATCTTGGACAAGTTCTAATTTGACGATCTTTTGTTAAACGGTTTTTGAGTTATTGCCCTTGACGTGACAGTTTTGGCAAGATTTTTGATACGATTTGACACAGATTGGCGAACGCCCTTTTATATACTAAAAGTTTAATCAGGGAAGTGGGCGTATGCTGCTAGGCAACCACTTGTTAGTTTTCCACAGTCAGTTATACAGCCGTTCGGACGGCACAATAAACGGGAAGAGTTCTTCAGGCTACAGGCGTTAAAGAGCCCTTCCCTTGACAGTTTGAATAAAAAAAAAAAACTTCCATAATTGCACACCGTTTCAGCTTCTTTATGAGCTCAATCGGGTGGATTAAAGGTAGGACTTAAAAGTCTATTTCATTTCCCGAAAGCGATCAGGCTGAAAATGGTGGAAACGTGCCAGATGTAATTGACATTCTAAATGTCGTCGATATCCCGGGATTTCATAAATAAATAATTCAAACAGCCCAATCAACAGGTAACTTGTAATTAGTTTATTCTCTAATCTCTCATTAATTAATTAATTCTGTCCAACGCCTTTTCTGAGTTGGATTGTATCAGGAAATTACACCTGTCGCACAAAGATCTCAACTGATATTCACTTCATTTCGTTTTCTTTATCATATATAATCCACGATAATTCATCTCGACCCCACCCACACACTTTCCGTAGAATGACTTACAGCCCCGTGATTTCAATTTCTTCTAAATTATCCAACTCCACCCACGCAGTGAAGTCCGTAGCAGGCCCATACTGATTGGCGTTTCTGGGACACATTAGGTTAGGGGGTCGAACATCGAAGTCATGGAAGTTGCAATTGAAACGATTTCATTGGAGTGTACGCTACCGAATACAGCCAATCAGAGCTCTCGACAGAAAGTTTGTAAACCACTAGTCATGTCGTTTTACAGCCTGTATGTAATGGGCTATGGTTGGCGAACAATCCTGTCAGATTGCTGAGTTAAAAAAAAGGTTGCTGTTGCAGTCAAGGAATTAAAAGAATTTCGTACTAGCTTCACATTATGAAGATGTTATATCTAATTATCTTTTATAATGAGGACTTGATATACGGATCCTAATAGCAATCTAGGCCTACATACTGCGTCACATAATGACGTCCCATATGACGATCACGTTCTAGAATGAAATCTACGTAGACGATATCTGTTAGGGACAGAAATAGTACAATGATAAGTCAATTATAACGGTTCAGGTAAAACGATGTAGTAAGATGTTTAATTTACGCCATCTTGGTCTTTCTTCATACGGAAGTGGATGAAGAAAGAATGGCATTATCTGCTTATAATAAGTAATTTAGAAAACTCATTAGGGTCAAAAGCCATGTATATTAGGAAAGTTTATTTTAAGCCATCTTGACGTTCTTTCACACGAAATTTTGACGAAGAAAGAATCGTCGTAGGACTAATATGGCATTATGTGACTGGGGCACGCAATTTTGATTCCGTGTATCACCATTATCTGATGAATAATTGAAGATGCTAGTTGACGGTGAACGTTTATAAAACTCAGGTGGCACCATTTACCTGTATTATAATTAACGGCCAAGCATTGTAGTAAGACGGGCACCTGCTGAGTTATACATTGTTGTATTCACTTTGGTTATATCACTAGGGTAAGTATATTATTCGGTTTTAGATCTATTGTTTTTTGATACATCACAGTATTTGAATAAAATGAAATGCATCTTGCTTAGCGACACCTGTGCTGGCTTTAATTATAATTTTGCCAAGACCGCGATATGGACCTATTCTTTTCGAAAGAGGTGTGACGTGCACAGCACATAGACGTAGCGGTATATCATCCCAACCAATCGATAGGTGCATACCCCATCTCAGCCCCTTCGAAATAATTCTGACTACAGAAACTAGCCATTGTGCCAAACACAATCTACAACCTCATTTAAGCATTCTGAAAAATATTGCGGACATTTCCTTTTTTAAATGTCCTTTTTTTGAAGCACTCTTCTGCGGTCTTTTTTGCTTTAAAAGATTTTAATTTTAAGAGATTGCAGTGTCAATTCGTTGACTTCGAAATGGACGAATTGTCTTTTCGCTCGAAATGGACGAATTGTCTTTTCGCTCGAAATGGATGAAATATTTGTAGATCGAATTTTCTTTTTTTGCTATACTATTTAAACCGATCTTACCTTATCTTAGTTTTAACTAAAAAATATCCAGACGTTAATTTTTAACTATTTAAAGATTTAAGTAAACTTTTAAAGTTTGTTATACCTTTTGGAAGCTGTTAGAAAACTACTGTAAGGATTTAAGTAAAATAAACGACCAATTGTAAAGAAATATGTCTCCTAAGTATTCGAAAGGTTTCAACAAATAATATCGAGCAATTATAAAGCCGTTTTTAATTAACCCTTTTAAAACAAATTCAGTTTTATCAAGAAGATACATACTTTAGAAATATTTTCAGGTATAATTTAAGACGTTTTTGATATTATCAAAATTAAAATATTTTACAAAAAAAGCGGAATGCAACTTTGAATGATAATGATCAAGTTAGATAATAATAATCGTACCGTTGTTTAAGGAGCATGCCCATCCACCTTACGATTTCACCACTTTGAAAGTCTGGTACACCAAACGATAAGAATTTATCGTAAGTGTGGAATTTTATATTGAGAATTATACCATACTTAAGCAAAATTGATCTTAAAGGATTGTAAAGAGGTTTTCTAAATTTTTATGTGTATCGGGAACACTGAAATCATCATTTTGTACAATGACAATTTTCAGTCAAATTTCTGCAAGTCCAACAAAAAATAGGATGTTCGATGACGTCACTTGTTGCAAAATTTTTATGCTTTACCGCAGAAGGTACTTTGCTATTAGTAACGTCATGAAACACTTTGTTTTAGTGGAATTGCAGGAACCACAGACATCTGATTGAAAATTACAAGGGTGTAAATTGATGCTATCCTTGTCCCCGATACACATAAAAAAAAAAAAACCTCTTTACAATCCTTTTAAGGTTTTTTAGTGAAACATGACTGTGGAATATTGATTGAAGGACTGAAGGTCCAGGTATTGGGATGGTCAATAACATCCGGTGTCTTAACGAACCTATTCTGCTTGACACCTGTCAACCATCTTTACGTGTCTTTCAGGAGTAACCACGGTCCATCTCATCTCGACATTAAATCCTTCTCATTTCTGCTATTGTCTCATCACACCAAAGGTAAGCTACGTTTTGTCTTTTGTTCAGTTCATAATTTGTTCGAGAAGTCCTGTACAAAATCGTGTGAAATTTGTTATATTTACCAAAGGGACACTTTTCATTCTTTCTTGTCCAGGATACAGTAAATCCAAAATATTTTTTATATAATTTCTGCTTTTTTTTTTAACATTTTAAGACCTAGATTTGAAATATAACAGATGGCAATAATTGCAAACTGTATCAAAATAAGTTTAAAATCTTAACCGATTCCGGGCTCTAGTCGAATATTGAAATCCAAAATTGTTCCGAAAACACCATTCTTGTTCTTGGTGAGATTTTTAATGCCCGTGGCCAACTGTTAACGTTTCTTTGTATGCGGCGGCACTGCTCTTCTAGTCGCCTGATACCACTTTTCATTATGAAATACTTAAGCTACTCACTTACGATTGAAATACTTCCTCATGTGAAAAGTTCATTAGCAATCTCTAATGTCTTGTTTCGGCTTTCGCTTTACTTCGTTAGTACTTGGTTTATTATTAATCAATATTGCATAGAATAATCAAAAGATTAGTCAGTTTTATAAATACTTTGGCACATTTTCTTTCATGTATTTATTTATATATAACCAATTGTGGTATTTACTAGAATAGTTTAGTTTAAATGTGCAACATATGATAATATATGTTTAAATTGTATAAGAAGTTTAGACCCAACTTTCGTTTTTTTTTATTAGCTTTTATCTTTAATATAGCCACTTTAGTTAGGGTCTAACGACAGCCCTTTTGAACATTCGTCACATTAACCTTTTAAACTACCCTGGTAACACCGTGTCACAAAATGCCAGCCCTGGAGAGGTCAGAATTTTTATTGGTTAAAGCAGACGTCATCGAGTTAGATCAAAAGGTTAATCCGACTTTAAGAGGGCTGTCGTTAGACTCTAACTGTAGAGGCTATTAAAATAAAAGCTAATAAGAAAACGGAACCGAAGTTGGGTCTAATTTTAATTAGACTGTTTATATAAGGTGGCGGATTACTCGGCTTGTTTCCGAACCATTATTTATATCATGTGAAATATATACGTTTTATTGAAAAATACTAACTATTTTTATATTGCTTTGAAGGCTACAACAGAATGAAATATTTTCACTGTTGAAATAGTGCTCTATACATCAATCATACTTCCTCATTTCACGTGATGATGACACTGTAGATTGTTGAAACGTTATATGCAATAAAACTAAGGAGTAGTATACCATACAAATGTATTCGGTTATTTATAATGTATAGAGCACTATTTTATCAGTGAAAATATTATATTTTTTCTTCAGATGTTCAGACAACTGACTGATTCTTTACCAAATACAGAGTTACGGTCTTTTTTAAAATTTTTATTTTTTTAATTGCAGAATGTCGTTGTCGAGAAATTTGTCAGTGTTGGTCTGCTTATGTTGTTTATTGTCCATGTGTTTGGCACAGATTCATTTCTCTCCGACCTGGGGGTCGGGGAAAAGATCAGCCCCCGTCCAGACCTACCCGGACTCTTCCAATACTAACTGCTACGATAAACTCAACACGAAAATTTTATATCAACTAGTCAAGATTATAAAGGTAAGAATCTTTGAAATTCAAATATACATTTTGTACATTTTCCTGGCGGCGCTTTCTTGCCATCCGGCAATCCTCGGCAGTTTCCGTAAAGCAGATTCTGTGTTGCAGAGCGCTAGGCCGTTTGCACTTTTGCAGGCAGTTATTACTAATGACGACATTGAAACTATTCAACAATTTCTGAACTTATATTTGGCCAATTACTTTTTGAACAATCCGTTCTTCAAAATATTCTCCATTATGACAATCAAATACCACAGACTATCAGGTAAATATTTTACTTTCACTTTAAAGAGCAATATTCAAAACTTTCATTACTAAAACGTCGTAAATTATACATGAAAATGTTTCTATGCTTTGGTATTTACATCTATACATATACTTGATTAAACTGAATCGGTGTTAAAAACGCAGTGTACTATAAATAGTTAAGTATGTAGTTAAAACAAGGCTTGGTGCTGGGTCTCATAAACACACAATTGTTTTATTTGAAGCGTTCAGAATAAGTAGGAGACATTTTTTCTCACAATAAGTTTATTTGGCTTAAATCCATACAGTAGTTTTTCTTACATTTACCATAAAGCATAACATTTGGTGGTAGATTCCCTGTGACCCAACTATATTATGCCAATTATATACGTCAATGCGTCAATTAAAGTCGTCAAGACGTCAGTTCAACTGTCTTTTGAGATGAAGGTAAAAGAAACGAAATGCGTGATGTTTTCCCTGTGCTACTCATCAATATTTTAACCATGTTAATTTAAAAACCCACCACCGCCCAATAAAATAGTCCAAATCTAATAGATCCACAGCACGGCATGTACTGATCAAAATTTGTGTCGATGTAGACAAAAAATGTTTATGTTTTGTAGTAGGGTTCTACACGGATTGTTTTGGGCTACGTTTTTATACTCAGTTGATTGTGATTAATAGTCCTATTACTATGAATATAAATGACAAAAACAGTCATCCGGAAAAAACTAATGTAAAAAAGCTACTTATTGCAAAGAATTCTCTACCTCCAGAGATTTAGTACTAAATATTGTTTTAGAATATTGTTTTTTTCTGATTTTTTGCTATTTGAGCAGAAAAGGTATATGAAATCACATTCCATCGTCTCTAAAACCTTACATGCCATCATCGTCGTTTAAAGCACATTCCATCAACAAATGTATGGGAGCATGGTCCTCTTTATCCAAACAGATTCGTTTAAGGTGGTGACTTTTAAATAATTAATCAAAATTAGTTTTTGTTTTTACGAGAGGGGTTTTCACATATACATTTCCCAAAACATGTTCAGGAAATAGAAATGTATTAGCTGTGATCACAGAAAAACTTATCGTTCAAACATGTTTCAAGAAAAGTTCATGTATACATTATACACTGCGCATTATTAAAGTGCGTCTTATACTCGAAAATATACAATATAACGTTATGACAAGGCACGACGTTGTTTTTCTAGTTTTTCAACTGAAAGTGTTCGTTTCAAGAGCACCGAAGTGATCTTCACTATGTCAAGCTATGACGAACATTATCTTATTTCTTGAAAGAAAAAGACACCTTTCTTGTATCACAGAATGAAGCAATTTGATTGGATTGTACGCCAGCGAACATAGCCAATCATAGCCCTCTTTCTGCAGACTTCTTAGCTGAGATTTGATTGGCTGTATTTGCTAGCGCACAATCCAACCAAATCGCTGCATTTACAAACTTCCAAGATACAAGAAAGATGTCTAATGTAGTTAAGGTATAAGATGCAATTTGTAATAGCTTGATATTGTGCAGATGTGAAAAGCATGTAATTAGGGGACCACGAGTTATTATACTGTATTTTCATTTCCTAGCCTATCTGTCCATTATATTTATTAACACCCAAAACTATTTATTTAAAAGGTAATGTGGTTTAAATTACCATGTCTGTCCATCGTAAATTTTTTGGACCAATCGTACCTTAGTTTTAGAAATGGGCATTTGTTAGCTTAGCCAATCAGTTATAGCGTTCACAGCTCATCGTCGAAATTTGAGCCTTCAAATCCATTATGTGTTCAGACTTATCCGCGTTTGAATGATAAAATGACAGTTGACGTTTCTTGAGACACTGTCATAATTATATAGAAAATACATCTATAGAAAAAGTAAAAAAATTGAGATATTTTTGAATAGATTTATGCTATTTTCGTACATTTCTATTGCTACTGAAGACTATTTACATATATTCAAGACTCAAATCAACCCCCTTAAATAGCGGACATAGAGAACATGTCCCCTTAATTTTGATATGGTATATGATATTCATGTATTGTATGTTTACAGAAAGAATCGGAAGAGTTAACGGCATGCTTATTACAAGATGACGATTTCTTACGGCGATAATTATCCTTGGTAAGTTTTAATTCCTCAAATTGGTATCAGGGTCGTAAAAACATCAATCAAATAAGACAAATGCCTCATGCAGAATGCATGCACCTGGGAAAATTTTACAACCTGATATAACGTGCTATTGGCAGTGAAAGTAGAATTCCCCCTCCTAAAATACGCCACTGGCTGATTTCAGGGCACCACATAGAGCGATTGACCATAGCAACACGTGCCCGTTAAACTGGGCAAGTAATTAAAGTATGCTTCCTCATTTATGATTGATTTACTTCACTTCCTAATGGAAAGGTCATCATGCTACCGATGTTTTGTCAAACTGATATTTTGGGATGTCGGGTTTCGCTTTTCTGTTTGGATCTTAGTAGGCCTACTTATTTTTTTTTTATATGTAAATTATTCATATTTTTTTTTATATATTTTCAGGTTAAGACTGGTACCAATGATGTTAAAAAAATGTTTCATGCAAAAAGTTCAAAAATAAACACTTTACAACCTTAAATAAATAAAAGGAAAAAATTTTGTGATTATAATGTTTTGCCTATTAGTAATCCCATTTCGTTTCGTACTTATTTCTGAAGATGGTTCCACATACCATCCACGATCTGACTGAATTCTTAACTTACCCACTTCTAACAGTGTTTTGCAGTGGCGGCACTAGAGGAGGTGACAGGTGAAGGGGGGGGGGGGGGGGGTTGTTTGTGGACTTCCCACACCAGAAACCCTCTTTGGCACTTTATGCACCTATGCACGACTCCGGTGTTGCCGAATTGTGAATCTCGACGGTTGCCCCCCCATTAAGTTCGTCTGCCCTTCATTTATACCCTTAGACTCGAGAGGCTGGCGTCGCCACTGGTGTTTTAATTGGTTAGCATACATTGTCAACTTTTTATGCTTTTGTTTACTTTGGACCAAAAATTTGTTAAAGAAGAACATTGTCAGATCATGAATGACAAATTTATTCAGATTGTAACCCTTTTGATTCTCCTGTGTAGCAGCATAGTATTTCAGCTTTTTAATTTATAGAACAAATTTGACATGATATGGATGAGCGAGTGTTAAAAAGACACCGACAGAAACGTAGAAAGCATCCAAATAAAAGCCCGTAGTGTCAGTAAATGATAGTGTATCTGACACTTTGTTTTTGAGCAAAGTCCAGCACTTAAAATTGGTGCAAAACTAAACAAGGATACGTCAAGAACATCAAGAAATGCACCCGAACTCGAGTCTTACAATGTCAGCTATTATATTCCATTACTATACTGTAAAGCAGTAAAAAAAACCCACCAAACTCAATACAAATCGCTATTACCTTGTCATCAACCAACAAACAGATCGACTTCATTTGAAAAACATTGTTTATGGTTCGCAATGTCGAGCTATTGCGACCATATTGAAAGGTCTAGTACTACTCAGCATTAAATGTATCTTATCATCTTTGAAATCAAACAAGGCATCCGGCGGCGACAACATCAATAACAAAATTACAAAAAACTTCAGCTCTTTCTTATAGACTCCACTCTGAAAATTAACTAACTTTTTCAGCAAACTTGTTTCTTCCCAACAAACAAGCAAATGTAGTCCCAGTCTTTAAAAAGGTGACCCACTTAGCTGTTCAAATTACAGGCTAATATCTTTGCTTAGCTTATTCGAAAAGTACTTCGTGCGTACTTATACCTCGACCGCTATTTATCAAGGAATGTAGCGATTTGATTGGATTGTACACCAGCAATTACAGTCAATCAAAGCCCTCGAAAGACATAATGACTATATTCGCTGGAGTACTACCCTATCAAATCGCTTCATTTACACACTTCAATAATACAAGAAAGGCGACTTTTGCAGTCAAGGTATGAGACGAAATTCGTAATAGGTTGGCATTGTGAAGATGTGGTTTAGTTTGAGATCATTCTTGGCTCTTTCGTCCACCACACAAAGTCAAACACTGTAAATCAGGGGAAAATTAACCCAAACATCATAAACATCGATCTTCCAAATAACACATAATCCAAACACAAACTGGACTTTTTGGAAGACTCATTTGTTTTGTCTGCGACCAATTATTGGATTGCTCGACTCGACAAGAAATTCTTTGAAAATAGCATTTATTATTGCTAACAAATTATTTTAGTCTGGCTGTATATTTTAAGGAATTAAAACAAACGAGCATAGTTCTTTACTGGCAATGCTGACAGCTGAGTCTTCAGACATCTTCTATAGCCCTAAATTAGTGACTGCTTTGAGACACATGCTCTCTCCCAAGTCCGCCTTCAAAACAGTCTTTCATCGACGTCCGCGCTCATTGATGGAACGTTTTCAACTTCCCGTCGTATCACCTGATGCCAATTATGAGTGGAGAAATAGCTTGACCAAATTAACTAAAAGAACAGAATCCAAGGTACCGTCCAACAAAAGTATTATGATCAGAATCTGTATTTTTACTTTTAGAAATACCATACATATAACAAAACTGATCTGAATATTCGTGAAACAGGACCAGTGGTGGCGCCAGTGAGGATACAAGGGAGAACTGGTTTATATTCCCCACTCTTTAATGAATTCAGCGTTGACATTCGCCCCCCTTCTCTCCTTGAGTCAGTCTGTCCCCTATTTCTACCCTTAGTCTTGGAGGGCTGGCGCTGCCACTTTGTGGACACTAAAGATCTGATTAAAATGCATATTTAGATATGTCGTTTCGTACATTTTACTGAGTGTGACTCGGTTGACTCCACTTGCCATTGATGATTTGAAGAAATTTTTATCTTCCACAAGTTCAAGGTCCCTTACGTATTCAACCAATCAAATGTCTTGTTCAATGAATAGTGGAATATGAAGGTTTAAATATTGACTTTCAACAGAGGATATTAAAGGGGCGAAAAAAACCAACAAAAGGAAAATAGGAGACTCCAAAATTTTCAAACAAGAATCATTATCCAAATGAAATTAATGGAGTTTTACGTCCTACTTTTCTGCACCATATGGTCTTACGCCATGTACGGTGCAATGAGGGAAATTTTGCCAGGAAAGTGGTATTAGCCTGCTCTTTTTCGATTTCCAACTGTCGAGGGATCTTTAACGTGCATAGCCTGTAACACATGGGGACTCGGTTTATTGTCCCATCCGAACGACAATCTGCTTTTCCATGTCAGCCCCTCTTACCTTCTCAACCCTTTGATAATCCAATCAACCCCACCCCCTTCCCTCCTCCTCCTTTGAGAAAAAAATCTCCACCATTCACCCCGAAACTGTAAAACATCAAATTACTTAAAAACAAAATAATGATACATGCTAGATAGGCACTGTTTCAAACTTATATTTAAATAACAGAGATGTCAAGGCCCTTCAGAGAGAACCTTGTGCTTGATTTACTTGAACAAAGGCCTTTACATCTTGAACTAGCTTGGTTAATTTCCGGCGAAGATCGCCATCGCCAAAATCGACCCATGTGAGTAAAATTGGGCCCTAATCCTCTTAATTCCAAATTTCACCCCCAAGAAAGTCAAATGTGTGTTTTTTATGAAGCTGGCACGCAGCCAGAAAAATATTCTAGTGTAGTAAGTCGGAGCTTACATCTAGCGGAATTTTGAAATTAGAAGAAGAATAAATTTTTACTTTTTTATGGCCCGAGGGGATAGGGGGTGGCATGGCTAAAAAAATTACTGCCTAAATACGCCACTGTTAGGATAGCCAGTTAATTATGGAAACTATTCAAAGGTTCAAAAATTCCCATTTCCCCTAGGGATTGAAAAACAGTTCGCCCACATTGAGTTTACTTTCTTTTATTTGACTCAACGCGAATTATTGTTCTACTGCAACAAAGGGCTTTTGTATGACAATATTTAAAAGGCACAGTACAAATTCTAAACTACAGATGGGCACTTGATTAGACAAGAAACGAAGGAACATTCTAGTGGATTATTCAAAAATGGGTAAGAAATTTTATGTTTGAAAATCGTCGTAAAAGTCGTCAAATTCTATTCTATTTTCAGTTGTTTTCGTTTGGTTCAGAGTTCTGTTTCGGCTAAATATTCAATGACTGCTAAGAGTAGGCTAACCTCCCCTGAATAACATGGCCTTGAAGGTAAAGGAAGCTCTCCTATGGTCGTTTCGCTGAAAAAACGAGAACTGGTAGTAGATCTGATGGCAAAAATTGTCGAGTAATCGCGATTATCTTGGTAGCAAATGTCCTGTTGGAATATAATGCACTAGGGCCTATATGTAGACTATGAGAAACGGATATTCAAGATGAAGCTAACACATTTCTGTGTCCCGGGGCGTCACATTTTCAGACGAGGGACATATTCTAATTTGTCAATTTTTTTTTCAAATTATTTTCCACATTTTTTTTGGAAAGCGATGCTGTCTGAATTTTACAACACTGAACACAAGTACATTGTCTAATAATGAATAATGAACAGAAAAATTGCCGAACACACTGTTTTATCTCAACGGACAGGTTTGCCATCCGTTTCACTAGTATAACTTTAATCTCAGAAACGGGAATTCTTCGGCTAATCTAATTAGTAATAGTGTTCAAAACTTACTGTCCAAATTTAAGCCTTCAGATGTGTCCACAAATATCCGCGTTTGAAAGTTAAAATGACGATTCGTCTTTTCTTGAGACTCTGCCATATATAGAAAAAACATATAATACAAAGTGAAATTCCTAGTTTGAAGTAGTTTTGAAGAAATCATACAATTTTCGTACATTTCTAGTACATCTCAAGAATATTTACATCTTATATTCAAGACCCAAAAAATGGCGAACTTGTCTCTTTGAAAGCTCAATACGGTCTGAGCAAGAAAAGTGTAATAGATGATTGCTTAATTATTATTCGGTGCAAGAAATATGTAAAAATTAGTGATCTTCTATTTTTCAGTGAAACCTATGATTTTGTCATGTAAAACAGTTGTACTTGTAGTGATGTTAGTTTTATACGTATTACCCACCCAGGCCCAGTGGGCGCAGACGATCGGGTGGGGTGGGGCTGGACTGGGCAAACGAACAGAAATGAAGAAAGAGACGAGGAAACTTGATTGTCTACGGGACCCATTCATAACAAAACTTATCTTACAATTATCGAAGGTAAGATTAAAGGCATTGTAAATTTTCAATTCTATGTAGATCGCGGATACTTATAGCATTTTGCATCAGTCCAATTTTCGATGGAACGTTTGTTGTTCATGCATTTCATTTAAAACTAAACTTTTCCACTTAAATATTAGTTTCCTTATTTTTTTCATGTCAAATTAAGCAAACTATTTGGTGTTTCTAATGAATTATCATGTATTCTTAATCATTATTTTCTTACTGCAAATAATTAAGAGTTTTAACCACTTATAAATGTCCATGTATGTACAGTCTGGATAAAAAAAAAAGACTTTTTGACTTTTCTTGATCGGTCACTTATTGGTATTCTGCTGTTAATTCTCATCTACTTTAACTAATTATGAATTAATTATGGACATGTGGCACAAACTGGTATTTTTCCAGTCATTAGAACACCTCTACTTTCTATTCATATAAGTATTAGCATTTTCATTTTCAAACATGAAAATGAGGGAACCCATCTTTAAACTAAGCACTAAGTAATGTTATATACGGTTAAACATTTTTGTAATCACAAAATCCACAGACATCTGACGAAAAATTGAAATGATGCACACTGGCCTCGATACACATAAAAAAAGCAATTCCTTTCCATTTGTTTTTCTTCGCAAGTTGAGTCCCTTACTAGCAAAAAATATAAATCAAAATTGGTATCCTAGTGAGATTGCAACAAAGGAAATTGATCATAATTGCAAAATGTGGCATCTGATATAGATGATATAGAATATACCTTTAATTCAAACATCTTAATATTGAAGAATGATAGAAAGTATTTTTTCACTGTTTACAGTATCAATCTCACCGACTGAAGGATTGTGATTTTTCCACTTTTAATCAAGATAGAGAATATACATTATAAAGGTAAGGATATAACTCACACAGCATTTAAACTTAAAGTGATACTATACGTCTTAGAATGAACATAAAATTTAATGCTCAAGAATGAATATGAGTATATATTCATCAGTGAACTTACCTGGTATCATAAAGTTACAACAGAATCCCTGTAAAATCTGGAAAATTGGAAAATTCATAAAACTAAGTAATTATTGAAAAACGATTAATCATAATATTAAGCGTTTTTCAATAGTTAATTGCATTTTTATTAAGTTTTTTGGATTTATCGGATTATATAAGGATCCTGTTATGTTATTTATGACATCAGGTATATCTACTGTAGAATATCGTGGGTGACCGCTTGAAACCTCGTATATGCGATATTTGGTAATTTTGACTATTTGGTACCATTCGAAACCTCGTAAAAGCGCGGATCTTGTGATCAAAACTTCGTATTCTTAGCTTGATTGTAAAAAAATTGTATAAACAGTCAGATTTAAAACCTCGTCAAATATATTATTATACGAGGTTTAATGTTTCTTTTTCTGTGGATAAAAATCTCGTATACTATATAATTATATGAGTTTTTGGTTCAATAGCCGGAGATTTCAAATTGTTATACGAGGTTTATATTTCCCAAGAATGAAAACCACGTAGAACGGTAAAAAAAATAATAAAAAAGATTTTAACAAAATACGCGTACAAATAGTTTTTGCGTTTTTCTCGAAAAGTAATTTCGCGTCATATATAGTTATACGAGGTTTTAAAATTGTATGTTTATTCTAAGACGTAGTATCCCTTTCAAGTATATAGCCGTCTTACCAGCTGATAGAACTTAATTTCATCAATCTGTATAATCATCTTAATATTTACTTAAGAGTCCAATTACAGCTCTCTGTATAGTTACCTAAACATTTACATTACCAGCTGATAGAGCTTGTGTCAGCTATCTGTATTATCATTTAAATATTTACTTGATACGCTTATAGAGCCCGAGTTATGCTATCTGTATAGTCGTCTAAATATGTACTATACCAGCTGATAGACTCCATTTTAGCTATCCGTATTGGCATCTAAATATTTACTCTAACAGCTGATAGAACTCAATTTCAACTATCTGTAAATATTCGGGAATATTTAAGATAAATAGAATTCTTTTGCAGGGACAAATCCAAAAAACTAATTCCAGAAATAGAACGAAGCAACGACTTAGAAGATGGTTTCTCGATATGACGCTATAGATGGCTGACAACTCAAGGATACATCTTATAATAACTTGAACTATTGTGTTCGAGATGATGATAAACTAAATAAATAAACATCAACATGCCGTTTCTAATCTTTTTCATTTACTGATTCAAATCACTAGCCACGCCTAGCCCATCTTCATAATGTCCAGCTGTTACAAACTTCGTTCTTATACCTTGACTGCAATAGTGACCTTTCTAGTATGATGGTAGTTTGTAAATGAAGCGATTGATTGGATTGTTTGCTAATACAGAGTCCTCGAAGGGGACGGAGGACGGAGAAATGTAGCTATTACAATATATAGACTATATGGCATACGTTCAAAGTTCGTAATAGCTTAACATATGAAGATGCGCTTAACCCAGCCGGAAATTTGAACTTGCTTTGATCATGATTGTGCTGATATTTAAAAATATAAATGACTGGAAATGACTTATTCGATCACATAGTTGAGCCCCCTTTTCAAAATAAACCTAACCTGCAAATGCCCTAGTGAGTAAGCGCAGGCCCTGCTCCTAACCTGCATAATACCTTATAGCCGCCGACATATTACGAAGTGGAGTTGGTTTATTTGTAGTCTGAATCGATAGAATTACACCCCTTTACTATTGAAGATTAGAATGGTACTTAATGGAGTAATTATTGAAATGTTATTTTCAAATATTAAGTATTCTTATTTTAAACCGAATCAAATATATTTCTCAATAAATTCACATCAGTTATCTTTTTCGATTTTTTTTAAATTGCTAATGCAAAAATGTATTAGAAATAAGTTGAACATCAGGGTAAAAGACATTTTTAAGGTGGTCAAGAATTCTAAGGAACTCTCCCAATACCAGCATCATTAAACGCTATTTTCTAGAACAAAACAAATTTCTATCGTTTTTGAAGGAAAATAAGGAATTTGTGTCACAACATACTCTGCAAAACCAAGCACAACAGGATAAATAAAAGCTGAATTATACGAATAGAAGAAATCCGCTGTAAATCACCTCTTCGGTATCAGGTAACTAATTTGCTTTTTTCACGACAAGTGAAACTGTGACAGAAAGAGACCAAGGAGAGAGACATTAGACAATCAGATTCTGAGAGACAGGGGAGGCAGCTCTGATCAAGAGACCACCTGGGACTTGACAAAACCTTTTGCAAAGTTGTACATCTACAGCACAGGAAGAGGGGAGCTGCGAAACTGCAACAGTGACAGATGACAAATAATTAATTTCTTATTTATTGATTCTGACAATCCACAATCTTTATCATGGAATGTTCATAGAAATGTAAGGTTTCGATAATTTTACATTTGAATAACACCCTTCCTTGCCAGAAACTGCATATTATAGTGTTATGCTACTGAAGATTCTCCGTTACAAGATTCTCCCTTGCTTAATTTTTATACATAAGAATTTCAGGCCATTGCTTATAGAAATGAGATCATGTCATAAACAAAAACATATTTTGTCTTATTTTTAATGAAATTTTCTTTGCAGAAAAATGGATGTAGGAGAAGCCAACAAGTTTATCAATGCTTTGGTAAAAAATCTCCAAGTTTTATGCCATGGTCATGTTAACTTTAATAGTTCAATACAAGTAATAGGTCATCTGTACTTAAACGTGGACAGCGATACAAATATTGACTATATTGTGAATGAAAAAGTATGCAAGAGTGACTTATCATCAACTGTTTTTGTGAGCAAGAGTTACCATTCGGAACCAAAAACTCCTGTTAAACCTGCTCAAAGTGGCAAAAGACCAGAAAATACAAAACACACTGTTGTACCAGTCAGCATACCATCCTTGTCTCAACCAATATCAAACCGACGAACTGTCCCAAAGAGAAAAATGTCTCAAAACATCCATCCAGCTTATAGAGATGATGAACCTACTTTTGAATCACCAGCGAAAATTCCTATGCTATCTTTAGATGAATTTAAGGCCAGGATAACATCTACCCCTATTCAACCCAAACCTAAAGCTGAGGAAGAAGTTAATTTGTCTATTGTGAAACAAGAGCCTGGGATTGAAAAAGAAGATTTACAATCATCTGATCACAGTAATGTACCAGGTAAATCAAGAGTTGTCTTTCTTTCATGACTTTTTACTGCCAGATATTTCAGCACTTAAATTCTAAATTCCACATGCAAATAATAAGAAGCCAATTTTTTATATTTTTCAAGAAGGAAACCCTTTGTATACTGAATAAAACCTCATACACACAGAGTTAAATGACTAAGCCTATGACGTTAACATTATGTGAAGCTCTACCATCTGATCATCTGATAATTATGTGATAGCATTGTGGAAAGTGTTAAGGATCATGTAGGCCTGCCTATCTTCTCTTTGGCCAAACCTATTTCAACATTGATTTCCCAGACAATTTGTAATGAAATGCTAAGGTGACAAACAGAAATATTAAGGAACTTGAACTCATGACCCAGACAACAATTAAATAGCAGAATCTTCAATGATTAAGTTTAAGCCTCTTTATCAATATAATTCCATTTTTATTAATATTGATTCTTTATTTTTTTTCACCCCCTGTCAGTGATGCAGGTAAGAGGGGCTGACATGGAAAAAGCGTGTAGTCGTTCGGATGGGACAATAAACCGAGGCCCTGTGTGCTACAGGCTGTGCACGTTAAAGATCCCTTGACAGTTGGAAATCGAAAAAGAGCAGGCTAATGCCGCTGTCCAGGCAAACTTTCCCTCATCGCACCCTGCATGGCGTTGCCCGTCTTCATTAGCCCACATGGTGCAGAAAAGTAGGACGTAAAACTCCATTCATTTCATTTCATTTATTTTCTTTCAGGTCCAAGTTTTGAGCATCTGAGTGATGATTTTAATCAAAATGACCAGATTTATTCGAATCAGTTTAACCAGACTAAAACCCCAGTTCCAGTAGCGTTACATGATAATGATAGCAATATGGACACAGTATTCTCTCACTCGTTAGATACTGGTACCAGTGGCAGTATGGCATCACCTTCTCATTTTGGTAAGCTTAACTTTCTTTGATGTGGCTTGATTTCTTTGATTTTGCTTGATTTAGCCTGATTTCTTTAATTTAGCCTGATTTCTTTGATTTTGCTTTATTTATTTGTGATGCTTAAGGGGACGTATTTGCCTTTTTTTTTTCTGTCTCAGAAACAGGATTTTTGTTTAGCTAAGCCAATCAGTAATAGTGTACAAAGCTCACTGTTGAAATGTGAGCCTTCAAATCCATGTGTGTCCAAAGTTTTCTGTGTTAGAATAGACACTGCCATATATAGAAAAGATATCTATAGGGAAAGAAATTCCTATTTTGAGATGTTTTTGAAGGAATTATGGGATTTTAGTACATTTCTAAGTACTTCTGAAGACTATTTACTTATATTAAAGACTAAAATTTATCCCAAAATATGGCACATCTGTCCCTTTAAGTTTCACTTCAGTGTTGGGTCTGTGTTCTCAAGGATCCTGTTTTCCACATTGCTGTTTAGTCTCTTAAAGGGATTGTAAAGAGGTTTTCTAAATTTTTTAAGTGTATCAGGGACACTGATAGGACAATTTCAATTTTCAGCCAGATGCTGTGGTTCCTACAATTCCATTAAAATTAAGTGTTTTACTAATTTGCGAAAGACCTTACATGATAAAACATATTTAGCCATTATTGACCCTATGAAACATTTAGTTTTAGTGGAATTGTAAGGTTTTCCGAGTGAAAAAAAGACTGAGAAAGCTAAGATATTCTAAATTGATATAAAATTTCTATGTTGTAGGTTCGATTGATGGAAGTTCTATAGATAATAATTTAAAAGTGAGTATATTTATTGTTTTTACTCCCTCTGAATCAGAAATGTAGAACTAATTGCATCAGAGGGCATCAGATTTTTTAGAAATAGCCAAAATCTTAATAATATACTCATATACAAATACCTTTTTGGTACATACAAGAAATGTATGAAATTTGAAACAAAATATTTTCACTGTTAAAATAGTGCCCAATTAATCAATTGTACAAATATTAAAAAAGAACCTGAAGCATATTATTACTCAGATTTTCAGGCTATGTGATCCTCAGACAACTGATACTTAGTAAGTCATATCCATGCTTTTTAACTCTGCATTTCTGATTCAGAAATAAAATCATATGATTCAAATAGTATAAGATAATATTCAAAGCTGAAATTTTTGTTTTATAACATTACAATTGATGGAGGTAGGATGGAACGGACTTGGCCCCTCAAACTAATGGGTTTCCTATCTAATACCAACCCCATGACCCTAAAAAAACTTCATGACAACATAAAGTTTATGTTTGTGTGTTTAACGAAGTAAATCCGACAACCTAGATCAAACCCTAACCTCTCGGCTAAAAAATCACAATCAAAGTTTCTGGCTGCTGTTTCTCAAAAACTCGATTTACGGAATATAAGATATAAAGGTATCTTGTTAATGAAACTAATATTAAGAATTAATTTTATTCCAATGGTTGAAAACTACAGACATCCATTGTAAAGATTTTCAAAAACAGAACAGAACATAAAAATAAATGAATTAAATTTCTGCTTCCGAAATTTGGTACAAACCAGTACATATGACATTCTAGGTGTTTTCAATATTTTGATTAATGGTGCGATAACGTTATGTATTTTTTTCAATTTGTTAGGAAATTATTATCTGTAGTGACTCTAAGCACTTGAATTTCATTGGCTTTGCAAGTTTTGAATAAGATATATAATTGCTATAGCTCTTTTTTCCGTTGATTTTGACCTCAACATTTTTTATAAATTGAGAAGAACCAAGAGCTTAAATGGTAAGTTATATTTAACTTGTTATTTTCATGTTGTAATTTTTTCTCATACAAAGGCTGAGGCCTTATTCTCAAAATCTTGACTTTGATTAAATCCAGAAATATTTTCATTTAATTGATTAATAAAAGAAAATTGAGGAAAAAATATAATGATTGACAATTCTGTTGAAGAGAATTCTCAAGTCATTCAATTTAAAGTTTTTGTGAAAAAGGCCTTCAAGACAAATTTTCTTTTGCATTTTTCTTTGATTAACTTACCTTTGCAATCATTGTTATCCTGTTAAATTTTGACCAATATACAACTTATCCAAGTTTTGTCCAATGTGATAAGTTCAGGGATTTTCATTCTAAGCATTGAAGAACAAATATCCAAAACAAAACATCTAGATCCGATTTTAATTGTCGATTATACTAAGTTGACAGTAATTTCTATGATCTATTTGTCTGAAATGCAAAACAAAACATCTAGATTTGATTTTAGTCAAATAATACATTGTACTAAGTTGATTTCTAGGGTCTATTTGCCTGAAAGTAATTACCTAGAACGTTCCTTTCCTCACAGATTACATAATATATCTTGTTTTGAGAGATTCAATTCCGTGTTTTTTTTTACGCGAAACGTTTCTTTATGTTCTAGATTAAATCTGTTCAAACTAACCTATTTTCTGTATATAATATTTACAAGTAGCAAGTCAAGTTTATGGACTATCTGCTATCTGTGCTCAAAGGTTAGTAGGTGTTTTTTTTCTACTTTCATTCAAAATTTTCTTTGTAGGGTAGCAAATAGGGGACATTTAATATAAAATAATTTTTTTAATTAGCATCTCGTGGCCTTGATTTACGTTGTGTATATTGAGACAGAATGATAGCAAATTCATTTATAAAATGATTTTTATGATAATACTTGAAGGGACAGATGCGCCTATTTTTGACCAATCATTCTTTAGTCTCAGAACCGGGAATTTTTTAGCTGAGCAAAGCTCCCGGTTGAAATTTGAGCCTTCAAATCCACGTGTGTCCAGAATTATCTGCGTTTGAATGTTAAAATGTCGACTCGTCAAGATAAGATACTCTGTGATATATAGAAAAGACATATATAGAAATAGTGCATAAAATTCTTAGTTTGAAGTATTTTTATTGTAATTGTGTGATTTTCTTACATTTCTAATACTTCTGAAGACTATTATCATACATTCAACACTCAAATCAATCCCCCAAAATGACGCAATTGTCCCTTTACAAATCAATTTCTTTTCTTATAATCGATAAACTCAACTTTTTTGCAGCAAGTAAGATTTATATACTAAGTCATTGCCAGGGGTTATAATTTTATTTTTCTCATGTCCCCTGTATGCTTCCGAAATTTTGACCTTTTATTGGTTTGTAATAATATTGATTTTAGCATCAATTTATCTCCTATCTATACTGGTTTGTACCAAATTATAAGAATTATAAGATTAGGCTGATCTGGTTATTGTTGAAAGATTAACTTTAATTGGAAGTATGGCCAATTTATTGGGTATATACAGAGAATGATAAAAAATGTTATTGTAAAAGTTGTATCTAAATAGAGTTAATAATACAATGATAACACCCTCTATTGGCATTAATTGTAAAACCAATATTTCCTTATCAATATTGTTAAAATATACTATGTTATACATTTATATCTGAAAGTTAGACAGGACCATATCACTAACATGTAATTCCAACCCATGTAAAATACAGAGTCTATGTTTGTCCCCCTTGACTGAATGTTAGACAGGACCATATCACTAACATGTAATTCCAACCCATGTAAAATACAGAGTCTATGTTTGTCCCCATGGACTGAATGTTAGACAGGACCATATCACTAACATGTAATACCAACCCATGTAAAATACAGAGTCTATGTTTGTCCCCATGGACTGAATGTTAGACAGGACCATATCACTAACATGTAATACCAACCCATGTAAAATACAGAGTCTATGTTTGTCCCCATGGACTGAATGTTAAACAGGACCATATCACTAACATGTAATTCAAACCCATGTAAAATACAGAGTCTATGTTTGTCCCCATGGACTGAATGTTAGACAGGGCCATATCAGTTGGCGTATTGGACAATAATTCTGAACCATGTAAAATACAGAGTCTATGTTTGTCCCCCTTGACTGAATGTTTAACAGGACCATGTCATGTTGGTGTGATGGACCATATTCTGAACCATGTAAAATAAAGAGTCTATGTTTGTCCCCCTTGACTGAATGTTTAAGAGGACCATGTCATGTTGGTGTTATGGACCATATTCTGAACCATGTAAAATAAAGAGTCTATGATCTGAATGTTAGATAGGACTTCAGTGTATTGGTCATAAAGTATAGAGTTGTCATTATTATTATTGACTATTGAGAGACAGGACTTGCTCACATTTTCTGTGTTTTAAGACACTGGCAGTCTGTGACTTAAATCCTTTAAAAATAAGATAAACTAATCATTTGCTTAGATACCTCAAATATCATTGATTGAATGCATTTATTTTCCATGATATATATTTGTTTCAGACCAAAAAGCCACGGACACGTGTTCAGATATCGGCAGCTAGAAGATCAAAGAAATACCGTGATAAATTTCGTGATGATCCAGAATTTCGAAAACGAGAATCAGAACGCAAGAAAAATTACATCAAGAAAATTCGAGAGGAAGATGATCCACAGAAACTTCTGGAATTACGAGAGAAAAATCGGATTCGTCAAGCTAATTATAGATTGAAGAAGCGAATTAAAGTAGAGTTAAATGAAGATTTTGCAGATTGAAAGGAGGATTTCTTCAACAGGTGTGTTCAACTAGTTCTCCAATATGTCATTGATCTGTCTCCATGTCCATTTTTTTTTCATTTTATCAAGTGTAGTTTCTGAGACCTGTTTTGCAAAAAACAAGGGGTTACTTTAAGGTAAAATTTATAGTGAGATTTTGTTTAGAAACGGGGGCAGAGGTGCTATTCTCAAAAACGTTAAAAGTTGTAAGCTCTTTCTTCATCTGATTGGTCAATCATTAAAATAGTTTTTGAATTCAGTTTTATCAACCAATCAGATTACAACATTTTGAAAATCTTGAGAAAAGTTGTCAAGAATAGATTCCCTGTAATGAAATTGATCCCCACACGATGAATTGAAATACAGATCTACATTTTTATTTTGTGTTTTTTTTTTCTCTAGTGGATTTCACATACCATCCATGATCTTATGATATTGTTAAGCAACACATGTTCTAGGTCATTAAAATATTCAACCAATCAAATGCTCTTTTAAATAAATATGTGTATATCTATCCATCCATAGACAAGTCATGTTTAATTGATAATAACAGTAATGTGTATATTTAAATAGCGATGAACTTCACAAATGTGTGCTCACGGTGATTCATAAAGAAATATTTGAATCTCTCAAATATTATAGAAATATAGCCTGTTTAGTTTACAATCTAATAGAGCTCATTTTCAGCTCTCTATATCTCTCACTTTTAAGCAGTTTATGCAGATGAGAAGGTTTATAATGCCTTGGAATTGTCTAAACTTGATGAATACAATTAAGCATGAGCTAGATCATTTGGTAAATCAAATATTTTGCTGCCATAACTTTGCACCTTTCTTATTTTCAACTAGACGTCTGTGGTTCCTGCGTTTCAAAACTATGTGTTCAACAACGTCTCTAATCGTAAAAGTTCTTGTGTGTTAAAGCATATATATATGGTGATTAGTTACATCATCGCACACTTAGTTTTAGTGGAATTGCAAGAATCTCAGACGTCTTATTGAAAATGTAAATGGTGTAAGTTGATGCTATCAGTGTTCCTGATATATGGTACATAAAAATTTAGAAAACCTCTTAACAATCACTTTAATAAATTGATATCATGTACGGTATATTATATATTTAATTCAAATCATTATTTGTCTCTTTTTGTAATATTTTTCAGATTTGGAAAGAAAGAACTAAGAAACAGATTGCATCGGCCCTGAGATCGCGAAGATATCGTGAAAGAAAGCGAGCCAGACTGGAAGGTCGAGTCTATGAAGAGAAGGTAACTCCGAAGAAGGAAATGAAAGATAAGAGTGCAAAAAAAGGTCAGGACAAGTCAAAAGTGAAAAAAAATCCTACCCAATCCAAGAAGGAAGTATCGAAGGACTTGCCAGTGAAAGAACTGCGACAAGAAAACATCCAACCTGACTCAAAAGTTGAAAAAAATACTCGAAAATCTTTAAGATTGAATAAATCACCAATGAAAAATATTGAATTTGTTTCAAAAGAGGACGACAAACAGAATCTGCAAATTTTGAATTGAAAAAGTCTCCTACAAATAGCGTCCAATCTCCATCACAAGTTAAGATTGGTCCGATCAAATTTTCTCCCAAAAAATGAAGGATTTATGTACAAAAAATGTCCAGTTAGAGTCCAAAGAAGATCTAATTTCAAAACAGGCTTCTCATCTGATAGTGAAACCATCACCACTAAAAATCCAAGAATCAAAATTACCAGATAAAAACTAAAGTCCATAGAGAAAAGTGATCCAAACCAAGAAGTGAAAGAAACGTCTAAAGAAAAGGACCAATCCAAATATGTAGAGAATGATGCTGGAAGCAAGTCCTCTAAGGTTGCGGTGAAAGTGACCTCATCTATACAAAATGTCCGACCCAATTCATCACAGGAAAATGAAGCATCACCATTTTCTAGTTCCATGTCCCAAGTGAAGGATTCCTCCATAGAAACCACTCCATCCAGGTCTAAAGAGAAAATAGATTTAACCCAATTTTCCAAGACAGAAGGGAAAGATTCACCAAGAGATAACACTATATCAGAACCAAAAGGGAAAAGAAATTCTAGACAGATTTCACCGAGGTTAGGGAAGAAATCACCTGTTAAAAACATCCCATCTCCCATATCAGATGTAGATAGTGTTTCACCTGAGACGCAGGTAAATAATGATGCCACACTGATTTCCCGGTCCATGTGGAAAGTAGTAGACTCACCAATAGACAATCCTCAACCTGAATCAGCAGAGAGGGTTAATTTACCTCTAACATCCAGAAAGAAAAGGGAAGATTCAAAAAGTCAAAAAAAGACAAAAAAAAATCTAATAGGAAGAAGTCACCCATAAAAGACAACACATCTGCCATGACAGATGTAAAAAGTGTTCCATCCAAGGTGCAGCTAATGAAGGATGCTACACTTTATTCCATTTCTACTCTGGAAAACGCTCAATCTCAACCAAAAGATAACACAGGTTTGAATGAATCAGCCACACATAATGAAATGATAGATTTATTTTCAATAATTGAAGAATTTGATCCCCAAGAAGAAATTATTTCAGCCCCATCTTCTAGTTTTATGACAGAAATGGAAAAAGATAATCCCATTCCAAAGGATGAAAAGGATCCAACTCCATCCACAGAAATTGAAAAATCTTCCACAGAAAACAACCAAACAGAGCCAGTGGAGAAAAATAACCCTTTTCCTTCTGCTAAGAAGATAAGAATTAAAATAATTGCTGAAACTGTAGAAGATACGACTGTCAAACCTGGAAAAATGAAAACCGAATTGGAGGAGGCTCAAGACATCATTCGAGCTAAAAATCGTCTCCAACAACAACTTATCGAAAAAAGAAAAAACAAAAAAAATTAAAAATCGGTCTTTAGAATAATCTGATTAAAGGGAGAGTAAAGATCGATTTACACCTTTCCAATTTTCATTCAGACGTCTGTGATTCCTGCAATTACACTAAAACTAAGTGTTTGATGACATCACTAATTGCAAGAAGGCCCTTCGCCATTAGTGACGTCATCAAATACTTAGTTTTAGTGTAATTGCAGGAATCACAGATGTCTTGAAATTTGGTGCCTTGAAGAACACATCTATTTTACTATACATCATCTCTTGGTGCTTAAATGGGTTAGAAGCTGTATCAGCTGTTAATGTAAATATTGAGATAAATATCAATATATCCAATTTATTATAATTTATGTAAACCCTTATTTTGTCATTATATTTTTGTTGAATTTTTAAAGCCTTGTTGGATTTATATATTGTAAATAATGTTATTAGTTTTATTATATATCATTAATCCTTTAGCGACATTTAGGGGTAGAGATCACATTAAATAACAGAACACAATTTTATGGTATACTATTCCTTAGTTTTATTGTACACAATGTTTCTACAATTTACATTGTCATCTTCAGGTGAATGGAGGAACTTCCTCACTACACCTGATAATGACAATATAGATTGAGTAGTATACCATAAAATTGTTTTTTTCCGTTATTTATTGTATATAACTGAATAAGTTCAGAATTTAAGAGTATTAAAATGAAACCTGAATTTTGTTGTCATTTAGATATTCTGCAGATCGTACAATGTGAAACTTTTAAGTTATAATTCTGTTTTTTATGTTACTATGATAAATTGATTCCTTTTTTTTAACAAATTTTGCTTATGAATTGAGTATACATAAATCATATTAGAATGTTAAACCTTGAATTTGTATAACATTTCTTTTTTCCATTGATGAGAGCAAATAATACTTTTGTTTAGTTTTTCTATGAAAATTAATCTAGTAAAGAAACTAGAAAAAAATTATTTATGAGATGCAAAAGTCGTACACAAAGCTAGTAAGAAAAAAAGTATTTTTGGTGTTTTAGTCTATGCAAAAATAACTTGGCCATGTTGGATGAAATAAGTTAAAATCTGTATATAAGTACATATTGACTTTTAAAGGATATATTGCCTCTAAGATTGAACATAAAATCTAAATTCTCAAACTTGGCTAATAAGAGTTTATATTCATCATTGATATTCATCAATATACAACAGAATTCTGGTAATCTTACTGGCTTAAGTTTGAGAATTTAAATTTCATGTTCATTCCATGACGTAGGATTCCTTCTAACAAAACAATTAAATTGTTGTCTATATGAATATTTATATATTAGTTGTCATAATAAACTTTTACAGTGTTTTTATCTCCTGAATAAAACTACCATAAATAGCTACAGAAAACACCTGCGCACTATACAAGCAATTATACAATATATGAAGTAAAATGTAAATTGGCTGTAGGTGTTCCATCTCAAGCTTTTACAAATTTTTATTATAGATGCAGCAAATTAATTGATTTGTTCGGCAGCAAATACAGTCGATCAGAGCCATCAGCTTTCTGTCAAGGCCACTAATTGACTTTAATCGCTAGGAAGATGGCTATTGCAGTCAAGGTATAAGATGAAGTTGGTAAAGGCTTGACATTGTGAGGATGCAGGTGTTCATAAAGTTATGTTAACATACCCATGCCATCTCTGCCAAGTAAACACACACTCTCTCCCAAATTGTAATGGGAACTGGGTCATTCTGGCCACAGAAAACTGTTGTAGTTCCAAGCTAGTTTTTTAGCTTAAATATGCGACTATTTAGGTTGATTTTCATGACATTGTTGGTTGCGGCCCCAGGGCCATAAAACATTTTTCATGTTCATCTTAATTTTTACTCAAATTCATAATTCCCTTCTCATCATGAAAATGTAAAATTTGGAGATTAATGTTATAATGCCAGAAACATTGTAGTACAAAAAAAAATATATGAATCTATTCCTTAGGGTGGAATGATTGTATCTTTCGCCACTTTTTTTCTGCACATAATAGATTAGGGTGGGTTAAAGGTAACAAGTTACTATCCAACAGAAGGCACTGGCACAGGGCGCTTAATAGTAATTGATGTTTCTGATTTTTCTCCTCGGCCTGTGTTTTCGTAATTTCAATTATATTGTTTTTACAACCACTTTCACCTAAGGAATAGATTGATATGATTTTCTTTGATAAAAACTTTTATACGCCTGTAGAAGCTGCTTAAATTTCAGCTAAGTATGAAAAAAGGTTTGTGACCCCTGGGTGAGGTATATGAATTAACACGTAATGATTGACTATCATCTTGTCTGTTCCAGATCAAAAGAAAAAGAAGTACTCGACCGATATCTCAGGAAACATATGAAACGATAGTCCATCTAGTACGTGGTGAATTCAAAATACCCACCAAACATCGAACACAACTTCATAGGAACGCTGTCGTTCAATATTGGCGTGGCAAGAACCGTTACTCTGTAGTGGATACTGATGACGGTCCTCAGCTACTGTTTGATGGCGTCCCGGTTCAGGTCTATAATCACGATAAAGAAATGGTCCTTCCAGTTTACTTCAGCGAAGCCGATTTGCCCAAAATGTAGAATTTGGTAGGTGTTTCAGTGCTACATTGTTTAGGATGATCTTCAGTCTTTATATTTATGTCAGATTTGAACGACATATAGAAGCAAGGAGCACATATAACAAAAACACAAGACAATATTATGGAATATAACACACTTCTTTAATAAGGTTAGACACATAACGTTTCAACACAATATACACGTATTGTCATCAGATGTAATGGTTGTATATTTGTTATATTTATGGTTGAACTTGTGAAAAGGAATTGGGTGATTTAATGTAAAATTTTTGGAGTTTAAGGTGTTGCAAAGGGAAATTTTTCTCATTACATGATACCGCTGATTAGCTCAATCTAGAGTAAATAGTAGGAGATAAAACATTTCATTTCTTGTATATTTTTTATATTTTAGATCAAGTTTTTAAAAGAACATTCAGAAATCTTTTGCAAGCGTCCTAAAAGTTTAAACAGAGAAACTTACAACACTATATCAGATCTAGTCCTAGGAAGGTTCAACATTCCGAAGAAAGATCGAAGCCTTATTCAAAAGGCTGCTATAGTACGTTATTATCGCACAGGGAAAGAGAAATGGATGGTGAAACAAGATGGCAGCAGATCAAAACTGTTTCTATGTGGAGAGGAGATTGAGATAGACATGGGGGTACAGTGGGCTTCTAGCTATTTAAATCAGTATTAAAAAGATCTATAGACAATCCAACTACCAACTACTACGACTATCAACAACTACCTAGTTTGCGATATCAGCATCCGCTGGAAGCGAACGTTAACTTGTCATCTACCTACCTACTTACCAGATATATAGATGTAGCTTGGTAAGAGATGAAGTTTAGTTAGATGTAGAACTTTATGAATAAAACAGGACAGTGTTATAAAGAGAAGATGCTACAGATCAAAACTGTTTATATGTGGAGAAGAAATAGGGATAGCTATTTAAATCAGTATTCGTGGGAAACAGTTGTTTTATAATTTCTCAGAGTTCAAATCTAGCTGCCAATATTCCATTAATTGTGAAGAGAGTTGAAGATAATCCTATCTTTCCTGAAAATAACTTGTTTCAGTTCTGATGTTGAAATTTATATTGATCTATATTTCTAAATTGTGAAAAAAAAGGTTAACTATAAAACGAATGGTTTTTTGTGATAACTGTGAGTTACATCAATGACTTTTAATCATTGGATAAGATTCTTGTGTATTGGAGCAAAGATATTTCTGACCATCAGCAGAGGTCAATTGAAACCATGAACAGAACTTTTTTAATAGTAAACAACACAGTCTAAGACCATAAAACTGATGTATTGGTTTCACGATGTTCAAAAAAATGTTCATTATCAAAACATAAATAGTAGCCTAATTGACAACAATGCTCATTGTGATTGCCTAAAAACAGAAGAAAAATGACTATAAGATAAAAATTTGTATCACCTTGACAATGTCGTTGATAATGAATAAATTTTCATAACGTTAGATTCACAGGTATATGTTGGATGTGAAAATTTGTTTCATGGTTCGTACAAGTTTATCCTTTAAATTTGATCAACATGTAATTAGAACAAAGGGCTTTTGATATCATTTTTATTTTTAAATTTCTTTTTTAAGTCAATTATCTTTTTTGAAACTTAGCACACATTCGTTTATTGTTTATTATGATTGTGTACATGATATTTTGAAATAACAGTTTTAGATCATTTTTATTTTGGTGTATTTTGTTAAATCTTTTTAATCATGCCATTGTGAAGATATTAATATTTGAAACTAGAGCTTAAACATTGTGTCTTAAAATTTCAAACATTTAGAATAAATCAATTTATAAGAATATTGTTATATTTGTATAATACTTGTTGAATAATAACAGAGTTAAAATGTTTCTATTCAACGCACACAACAGACTTGAAACATTTGATGTCTGATTGAATATTGGAATGGAGCAAATTGATGCTATCAGCTGATAAAGTAAATATTTAGATGACTATACAGATAGCTTAAATTGAGTTCTATCAGCTGATAAAGTAAATATTTAGATGACTATACAGATAGCTTAAATTGAGTTCTATCAGCTGGTAAAGTAAATATTTAGACGACTATACAGATAGCTGAAATTGAGTTCTATCAGCTGGTAAAGTAAATATTTAGATGACTATACAGATAGCTGAATTGAGCTCTATCAGCTGATAAAATAAATGTTTAGACGACTATACAGATAGCTGAATTGAGCTCTATCAGCTGGTAAAGCAAATATTTAGATGACTATACAGATAGTTGAAACTGAGTTCTATCAGCTGATAAAGTAAATGTTTGGACGACTATACAGATAGCTGAATTGAGCTCTATCAGCTGGTAAAGCAAATATTTAGATGACTATACAGATAGTTGAAATTGAGCTCTATCAGCTGATAAAGTACATGTTTAGACGACTATACAGATAGCTAAAATTAAGCTCTATCAGCTGGTACAGCAAATATTTAGATGACTATACAGATAGTTGAAACTGAGCTCTATCAGCTGATAAAGCACATGTTTAGACGACTATACAGATAGCTGAAACTGAGCTCTATCAGCTGATAAAGTACATGTTTAGACGATTATACAGATAGCTGAAATTAAGCTCTATCAGCTGATAAAGTAAATATTTAGACAACTATACAGATAGCTAAAATTAAGCTCTATCAGCTGGTAAAGTAAATATTTAGACGACTATACAGATAGCTAAAATTAAGCTCTATCAGCTGATAAAGTAAATATTTAGACGACTATACAGAAAGCTAAAATTAAGCTCTATCAGCTGATAAAGTAAATATTTAGACGACTATACAGATAGCTAAAATTAAGCTCTATCAGCTGGTAAAGTAAATATTTAGACAACTATACAGATAGCTAAAATTAAGCTCTATCAGCTGGTAAAGTAAATATTTAGATGACTATACAGATAACTAAAATTAAGCTCTATCAGCTGATAAAGTAAATATTTAGACGACTATACAGGTAGCTAAAATTAAGCTCTATCAGCTGATAAAGTAAATATTTAGACGACTATACAGATAGCTAAAATTAAGCTCTATCAGCTGGTAAAGTAAATATTCAGACGGTTATATCACTATAATGTGAGATGTTATTAATGTTTTTTCAGGTATTTTTCGGTTCACATCAACAGATCAGTGTCAAAAGAGAAACTTACGACACCCTAATAGACATTGTGTTAGGACGATTAAGAAAATTACCACAAAGAGAACGAAGCAATCTACAGAAAGCTGCATTTGTCAGATTCTATAGGGCTGGAAAAGAAAGATGGACAGTGAAAGAGAATGAGTTTGGTGAAAATCAACTTTATTATGATAATGTGGAATGTAGGTTTTACTGACTTTGAGCTGGGGCTGCCAACCTTGTTCAGACCTCACTGTATATTCAAAACATCAAATATATAATTGTTGTGTATGTTAGGCAGCTATGATGGGTGTGGCGCCAGCAGGGTATGCTTACTCATCTAGACACATGATACATCTTTTCATTATGAAGTACTTACTCACTTCTGATTGATGTACTTGTGAAAAGTTCATTGTCTGCTATGCTACTAATGTTTTGGCAATATTATGTTTTTTTTGGATTGGATCATCAGTACTTGGTTTATTTATATTCATCTTCTACAGCAGTTGGCCACACCAAACGACACCCCAGCCCCACACCAACCGACAACCCAGCCCCACACCCCAGGTTGGGAACCAGAAACATAGAAGATTGTGTAGTGTTTATATGAAGAACCCTGGTATTATTATTTGGAGTTGACAGTTCTACCAGAGCAAATTTTATTCACTACTGAACTATTGTTTTTCGCAAACCTTCCCACCACTACAACATTTAAGTTTCCAGTTTATATTTCATATCACAGATCAAATCTCTGAATCATCTTCATTCTTCAGCCCAATATCACTTTACTCTTAATCGCTGGCTTCATTCATTGTTTTTATTCTTTAGTTTAATTTGAATTCAATGGTGTCTCAAATATACAAGCTTGCAAAGAAAAGCGTCATGTTTATTTTATTTTTTTTTTGTCGATAAAAATATTACACATCTGAACACAAAGAGTTTTTTCAGGATTCAAATTAATAAAACTATATATTGTATTAAATGTTGTTATATTTTGTGGTCTAACTGATAAAACCATAACTGATTATAACTTCAACCTGTATATAGTTTACAAGTCTAGATTTACAACATGGTTACTGGCAGTTAGGATTCTACCATTGCAATATAGAAATAAAAACAAGGCAATAGTGTCAATGTCTTTTATATACGTTGACACTATTTTCTCCACATTGCCCATATTTTATTAATATTGACAGAACTTCAAGGGCCTGTGGTCAAACACCGCAGTAGGTAGCTCAAGTTTAACCAGTCACATTCAGACAACTTACTAAAACAGACTCGAAAAAAATGGTTGATAGTTAAGTTGCCTTGTTTTTATTTCTATATTGCAATGGTAGAATCCTACCTGCCAGTAACCATGAAAGCTACTGCTACTGCTAACATTTAGCCAGAATTGTCTACATGACCTTGCCCATTCTTTTAAACAAATTCCAGCAATTATTGTTTATGTTATAATGCACAAGCATAATGGTATTGTCACCCGTGAACTTCTTGATAACTTCCAAGGTAATGTCAAAGCTGCCTGAACTTTTTAAATTGTCTGTTCGAAGCACTACTAGACCTAGATTATATTATGCCATTGTACATTAAAGTGTTTATGATACAGTCAATTCATTGGGATTCGAGTGGATCATTTGATTTTAAAGAGAAACGAAAAGATTTTTATAACAATAATGTTTATTATCAAACAAATATTAGTAGCCTATATAATAGACCACCATATAACATACAAAACACAACAAGTTTGGAACATGATTTGCAAAGAAAATGATATGATTAAAAGATTCAGGTAAAAAAGAGTCGGCCCTAGCCTACAATACAGATACAAAACAAAATAGATAAACCCTATTTAACATTAAAATGTCCAGGGCCCTATAAGGGCCATAAGATAAAGAAACAAAGGTAGGCCTACGATCATAAGGTTATGATAACGCTATGCGTAGGCCTGAAGTTTTCACCTTCAATATAATTATAATTGATCAAACTAAAGTAATCAATGTTCCCAATGACTTTTAAGTCATGCAGATGGAGACGAATCATAAAAATATAATTGCTGCGTTAAAACTGGGCCTATGGTCCAACAATTCTAGAAACATTTCCTTTTCATATAAAATGCATGTTGATAAAGTGTTTTTTATTTCGATACACTGGTCCCCATGACGATATAGAATCTGATGACGTTCGTGGTGATGATGACGTAGGACTAGAAGGTGGAGATAACTCTTGACTATTAATCTGTTCCCGCCTTCTTTTTTCATCGTCTGATGAACAAGAATCAGATGAATGTCGTTTTCTATTGTACATTATTTTATCCGACAAACCAGATGTGTATTCTACCACCATTTTGAATTTCTTTCGAACTCTGAAAAATGTAATACAGATACATTACTTATGACTAAACTCAATAGCAAGAGAAAAAGTTACCAAAACTTATGGATTTCATATAAGGTGCCATATTTTATGCTAAGATGTGATGTCCCTCCGTCGCACTAACATCCAATCATTGAAATTGTCAAGGAGATGTGATTTGAATATATCTAAATCAAGGCTAAAAACTCCCATCGTCAGTGCGACAACTCGCACGTGTGACTCTATTTACAGTTACAAAATGCAGTTTCCTTTTAAAGTACAAAAACTCCCGCCATAATATAGAAACGACCAATCAATGATCTGGTGAATTAGATTGACAGGTTAAACTAACAAAGAAGCCGCAATAAAATATAATAATAATATCATTATTAGCCACATATCCCTTGAAAATTCTACTGAGAAAAAAATCAATTGTGGGATTTTTATCTGTGCTTAGAAATATAAAGACACTAGGTCTACGTGATCCTTCAAAATAAAATAATATTTTTACCTTTTAGATTTAGGCTATATCGTATCTTTCTCCTCGACGCCTTTCTTACACAGACCCCCTCTAGGTCTCTTTCCAGATCAAATAACTGTTTTAAGATATAACTTGCAAGGTCTATATACTCACATACAAGGTAGTTTTCTTTAAAATGAACAATGAGTCGGAAGTTTGTGATTTCACTTTTTTTTAGCACAATTTCTTCCTGCACGCTGAGAAAAGATGATCACACACTAAAAATAAACCCAGCCATGATCGAGGTCTTAGTCTTCTTGGTTATCATGTCGCGAATTTTTCATTGATAAGACAAAGTCTGGATAACCAAAGCTTGTTTACATGATCTCTGATTGGCTGGTTAATAGTTCACTCAGGTCATGACCTCGACTTTGAACCCCGATACACATAACAAGAACGTGAATACTATATCATTATAATCTATCTAATTTTGCATTTGACTGAAACCAAAGTTCACGGTAATTGTCAACCATGTCGTGTAGCGAAATTTGTTATGTAACTCCACTACCGCATGTGGCTAAGTCGACAGTCCTTCAAGTAGCCATGATATCCTTCTTAGTTCTTTAAACTGGTACCTCTTGTATTTCAAAGGCGAGATACAGCCTTGACCAGCAGACGGGTTTACTATAAGTACTAGCAAGTTAATTGCTAAGTAAAAACAAAATTGACCCAGACACAGATTCTATACGTCATAAGCATCGAGACGGGAGGCAGACAGACAGCCCCCAATCTTAGGCTTCCATTTGTCAGCTGCAGTAATGGCATTGTTTTTTTCTCAGGATAAGAATAAACTTGCAACATTCAGACTTACAAGAAAATTTGTGAGCTAGTGAGATTGAAAGGAAAAATTTTGGCTGAGTCTTAAAAATACACGCCCGGCCATCATCTTCGACCCCACTGCACCTGATTGTTAACAGTTTGCAATTTAACATCCTACTGACTGAGCTATCCCATTGCCCAAGCAGACAACAATGCAACTCTCCACAGACTGAGCTATCCCACTGCAGGCAACAACCGAACTTCCTAATTTCTAAAGAAAAAATATGTAATTGGTTTTTAACAAAACTTTATTACAGTAAAACAATCCCAAAATTTTAATAATTTATTCTATCACAGACAAAAACAATATTCTGTTTGACTAGGTTCATAATATACTTGTCTAACCACAATCTAATGGATCATAATATACAATTACAAAGGTGGATGATAAAGCATTTTTTTTAAAATTGACAGTGAATATTTAACCATTTAAATGCTTCATCAGTTTAATTAAAACTTTTGTTCTGTTTTTTTATTAGCTTTAATTTTTAATATAGCCACTTAAGTTGGGGTCTAACGACAGATGTTCGTCAAATCAACCTTTTGACCTAACCTGATAAACATCGCGTCACAAAATGCCAGCGCTAGAGAGGGTAGAAATTTGATTGGTTAAAGCAGACGCCATCGAGTTAGATCAAAAGTTAATTTGAACTGATGGCTCTCATAGGTGCCTGGCTTTTGTGAATAATGCTTAACTAAATTAGCCTCCACTTAAAGTTATGTTCATCAAGGCATTGTTTTAGTACAAGCAAGATTAAGCCTCTGAAATATTATTTGATAGAAAGTTACCTGCCAATATTGACTTTTTTTTACAAAACTAAGGTATAAACACACAAAGCAACAGTTTTAAACTGAACACAGGTCACACAATAATGTATATTATTAGTCAGGTTCCTATAGCAATGGTAGTACTTATTACAGTGTATAGTGCACATTTTGGGGTAAAAAAATGGTGCATTATACACGGAAACATTCGGTATATTAGATGTTGATAATATCGTACCATTGGCAAGGAAAATGATTATTATGAAGTATTTTAAATATAAAAAATCTCAAAAGGGAGACAATCAAAAATAAGACCAGGAGATTCTAAACAAGATATACAAAACAATAAACAAATAAATAAATAAATCTAAAAAACAAATAAACAACTCAACTAACAAATATTGTAATAGGCATACTTCAACATGCATTAAGTAGGAAAATAACACAATTCTCACAAAATATTCCACCTTAAAAATTGAAGGAGATCATTGGCCATGTCAAAATAGAAACCTAACTAACAGAAGCTTTTTGTACCAAGAAACTTGTAACAAAGTTGTAAAGTAAACATATCTAGTACCATCAGCACAAGAGACTTTGTCTCCAATAGCCACCTTTCTTGTATCACTGAAGTTTGTAAATGCAGGGATTTAGTTAGATTGTTCACCATAATGTTTACAGTCTGTCTGTCGAGGGCTTTGACTAGACTGTATTCCCTGGTGTTGCCAATCATATCGCTTCATTCTATGATACAAGAAAGGTGGATGTTGCAGTCAAGATATAAATATGAAGCTCGTAAAAGCTTGACATTGAGAAGATGATCCAGAACAGTATTTTTCAATGGTTATTTTTCTTAATAAACTGAAACATTCAGCAAAATTTAAAGAAAGCTAAAAATATTAAAATAATTATGTTACCCTGATTTTGTCATTTACATTTTGAGGATTTGCATTTTTTTGATTTTTTTCGTTGATTTTTTATGCTTTTGATCTTAAAATATTTTTGTGACTCTGTCCTCATATTCATTACAATTCAACCTTTTAAATCACAGGATATTTATTAACAATGTCTTATATAAAGACTATGTTACTTCAAATTCAATTGTGTCGTTCTGTTGTAAAATATTTCACAATCTGTAGGCCTATTATTGATCCAAATTAAACTGCCGGTTTGTATATTACACAAACAGCTACAAACTGTGATGATATCATCTATGTGAAATCTGTCAGAATTATTCATTCATTTTCATTCAGAGGACTTCTGGTAACTAAGTCTATTAGTAACACATTGTATCACATTCATTAAAATGACACCTCAAGAGATAGGAAACTTATTCAATTGGTAACACAAAGTGCACTAGTATTGTTGGTTTTTATCATATATTGTTACTTGGTATAATCCACAGGGTCAATTCATATTGATTCTTTACTTCTAAAATAACACACAATTATCAGAGAGGTCTGTATCAAACACTGGTTTTATCATACCTCTGTTGTTGGTTTATATTATTTACTGGTATAGGATCCACACATTTTAACAATTTCTCATACACAAAGCCCTGAAATAGATAAGATAAAACAAAACATTGAGATGAAGCTCATAATTGGCTGTATTAAAGTAATATATTACTGTAATGATAGGTTGTAGGAAGAAGTATGCCTGCACTCTACAAGAGCACTAATCTCTCTTACAAAACAGCCTACTCTCTCACAGAACTTCTACACACCCCCCTCCCCCTATCTCTCTCTCTCTCTCTCTCTCTCCTTGCATATCAATTAAGCCATTCAACCTACACACAATATGAAAGAGACAGATACGTCATTTTTTTGACCAATCATACTTTAGTCTTAAAAACGGGAATTTTTTAGCTGAGCTAATCAGTAAAAGTGTTCACAGCTCACCATTGAAATTTAAGCCTTCAAATCCATGTGTGTTCAGAATTTGAATGTTAAAATGATGACTCGTCAAGATAAGATACTATATGATATATAGAAACGACATATAGAAATACTGAGTAAAATTCCTAGTTTAAAGTATTTTTGCAGGAATTATGAGATTTTCGTACATTTCTAATAAAAACAGCAAAATGGCACACCTATCCTTTTAATGAATAGTAGGTTATTGTTCCTAAAATCCAAGAACTCTGTCAAACCCTCGCAGACACCAGCCCCTTTCCTTACCTCTCAATTAAAGAGTAAATCTTTGTAATTGTTCAACAAGCATACAATACTAGTTGTATAGTTAGTTGTAGTCCTAACAACTTTTACTCTATCGGCTCGTTCAAAGTTTGATTTCACCATTTCATAATATTCTCCGTCACTTAGTGTGAACGATCGAAGATGGGGACATCTCAATCTGGAATATAAAAACACAACATAAGTGTAGAAGGTATACTCTAATTCATAAATGTTAAAAAAATAAAGCTTTAAGGCCTCCACTAACTTACTTGTAAATGAAATATAGCTATTTAAGTTTTTATACTATATTGATTTGAATTATATCAGCTATATTAAGAGAGAGTACCCTTATGGTTGTTCTTGAATGACTTTGCATGGATCAAAATGTAAACATAAGTACATCATTTTTGGACAATGGAATTTGGTTTACCAAGACTACATGCATACATGGGAGATAACCTATCATTACCTCTACTAGATTCAGACAACAATGAAACAAATTAGGCTATTGAAGGATAATATTACCTCAAATGATCAATAAATTTACTAGATTTATCACTGTATCGTATAGTATCAGGATCCCACTGTATCTCCAACCTCTCCATTCTCGGACATTGTTGAGCGAATGCCTCCACGATCTGATCAACATGAACTCGACTCTGCATCTTTAAAAACCAACCATTGGCTGTACCCAGCACACACACTCTGTAAATATATAAATCAGTTTTTTTTTTAATCAAGAAGAAATATCATTTGAATTGGGCTTTTCATATCAAATCTGTAATGAAAAAGTGTTCTTAAAAAAGTCGCAATAACTACCCAATCATCAAATTATCCATACCCATTTGTACGAATAGATTTTTATTCAGCTGTAAAGTTTTCAAATAGAGCTATGTAGGTGAAACAGATGTTAAACAGTGTTATAGACTAAGTTAGTTTTGACTGGAAGCGCAACCCAAATGATCCAACAAAGACTGTCAAAGAGCTACAGATTTCAGTATTTCAAATGGGCTTCCAATTTCCCATCAGAAGGAATTTCTAATTCTGAATAAAGACTGATTGAAGACTGAGTACCAGTTTTTAAGACTGATGTTAATAAAAGTTTAATAATAATATAAATAGAACTGGTAGATGATAAGTAAAACACCTGGTCAACAGATAAAATACAGGTAAAAATAGACTCAACCTACTAACTATTAATCTTCACTTCAAACTGGGCCACATAAACCACAATCTAAATTAAACTTGTTTTTCCTGATATTTTACCTCTAAAATTTGTAACAATGACAATGTACAAAACACATGATCAAATGTGTTCTGTTTGGATTTTGTGACTTGATGCGCCCAAAGCCCTAACCATCTGAAAATTGATGCCCTTGCAAAAAGGCACCAACATGTCTATTATGCCACTGCCACGATTAAAGAAAATCTTAATTTCCTAAGATCCAGGGTTTCCAATTGGGGTAGCTTACCACTTTTCTTGGGGTCGCGAAATAGTCTGAAAACTTTTAGAAAATTGATATGGTTCATGAAAAGTATGTAATCATAACATTACAAATAGAGAAGAATATGTTTGTCGCTCAAAAACAGGCGTAACCTTCATATTGATCAATAACTCGCTGTCAAATATTGGATGATAATGTAAAATAAATGATAACAATGTATTACAATAAACTTGAGTCAAACGCAAAAGTTCTTTTTTTCCTTTGAAGGGTCACATTCTGATGCAGATTCCTAGAAAGGGGTCACTACCTGAATAAGTTTAGGAACCCCCGTTTTAGATTAATCTATTTATGCATCAAATTCCCTCCTCCAAAATCAAACCTAAATCTCCAGACTCTGAACATTAATATTGATACTATACAATTACTCAATGATAAGTTGAACTCTAAGATAACCGTTTTCTCAGTAGACAATTAATACTGTTATCTTGATTTAGACATTAAACTGATATTGATAGAGATAAACTTGATATCTTCATTTACTACCATATTCATTCCAATAAATGCCTGTTTTAAACTTCAAATTATCTGATCAAAGATCGATAGAAGTTACAAGGATTGTAAAGAGATTTCTAAAGGTGAAGAGCCTTGTGTGATAAAGCATATTTTGCAATTAGTGATGTCATCATTTAATGGCTTTGCATGAACCACAGACGTCTGACTGAAGAATTGGAATGGAGTAAATTGATACTATCAGATTGGTGCTATAGTAAAATTTTTCCAGGGTAGCTGCTGTTAGTCGATTTCCAACTGTCCAGGGAATGTCAACGTGCACAGACTTTAGAACATGAGATCTCAGTTTATTGTCCAAAACAAAGGACTAGACTCTCGGACCTGCTTCACTGACAGGGAACAACCCGATTTAAAAATCCCAAGGTATTATCTCAATCTGTGCCAAAACTGAAACCTGGACTTTGAGGTTAAGGAGCAAGTGTCCAACTCACTGAATCACTACAGCAGCTCTCTGAAGCTGAAGCAATCTGGACTTAACCCAGGGACTTTCAGGTTAGCGAGCAAGCTTGTAACTCACAGACCCACAGCAGTTCTCTAAAGCTAAAGCAAACTCAGATAATAATTAAGAAAACTACAGTAGCTAGCTGATGATAAGTTATACAATAAGAAATATTGCTAGTTGTAACTTGTTATCTTTGGTCTCTATCTACCTATCTTTCTTTATAAACATGATATGACTTAATTTGCAGCCGGGTCTTCACAACATAGACTTAAACCTAATATGAAAGAAATTAATACAGGACTTTCCAGGGCTGTTGATTTGACTGTATTTTAAGGACACGACCGACAGGCAGTAGCAGCACCTGTGTGGGTACAGGAGGGCCATTTGACCATTAGAGGTTTGCGACAAGAGGCCTTCATAGAGTTGCCGCATTTTGAATCAGCCTTGACAGTTGTCCCCCATTGAGTTTATGAAAACACAAATAAATATATTGAAAATTAAACCATGGTTTATCTCAGGAAATTACCAATTAGCATAAGATGTGAATTAATTAGGTCACATTGTAATTGAAAGCATCCATCAAAATGATTGACAAGTCAAGAATCTCCGCCTCTTTCCTATATATGCATCATGTGATGTAATAAAGTGTAACAAGTGAACAGTCATTTTGATAAACATGTATATAAAGTACAACACAAATAAGATCAAGGTCAGATTAAGGTTAAATCAGCTGTTGATATTTTAAGTCCATTCAAGATAAAAAGACAGATATATTTTGTGCACATTCCTGATTCTCCCTTGGAAACACAAGCATTTCTGAATCAAATGTTGCAAACAGCATACACCACTATTCCCCCTCCCCTAATTTAAAGGTCCGGACACACGAGTGTTCGTAATGGGAGATTTTTGTCGCCAACTACAGTCTTGTCAAGAGTTATGTCGACTGGCACGGGCACAAGAGGAGACAAAAATCTCCAGTCGGTCGTTTTCCACAATGTCAATAATCACGTGTGGAGCATGCACTTGAAAGGAAAATAAATTTGATTGAATGATGATGTCATGCAGATGATAAAACTATCAGAGACAATTATCAAACTGGTTTGATATTATAAATCCTGTCGGGGACGCCATTATCTAGTTGTGAAAAACGAGGGCACACACAAGATTTTACTCAAGACTCTAATAGGTGACAAATATTTCGGACCAAGACTGCAGTAATACCCACCCCTTCAATTAAAAACGTTTCAAACACGTGATATTTTCTATAAATAGTAATAAAATTAAACAGTTCTCCCCAATTCCTATACAGTCATTTTCTACCATTGTCAAAATCAATATCATTGTTAGTCAAAACCATATTGAAAGAAATTGTCAATCATATAGTTAAAACTATGGTAAAATAAAACTCCCCCCACCCCACTTAGAATTCCGTAGGAACTATTAGTGATTGATATAGTGATAATTGAAGCAGATCTAATCAAGTCTGTTATTCAATCACACTATTATCACAATCATCATACTGATAGCCCGGTTTTCTACTAACCTCATTTCACTGACCTTACGACCTCTTAATTTACATATTACCTAATACACAGATAGCTAACAGTCTGGAATTCATTAACTTTAAATCTAACTATCGAGACATCTCTCATATAACATATTATAGAAGCAATTAGCTAAATTATCAGCCAAATCTTAAACAAATTTAAAATTAAAAGAAGTTTTTTATCAGATTACAAATGAAATAGATCAAGGTTATGTCTTTCAGATTGGACTAAGATAGGCTTCATAATGCCATATGGTGTGCAATGAGGGAAATTTTGCTACAAAAAAAAGACTTCTTGATCATGAAATGATATGGAGTTTTCTATCCAGTTTTTCTGCTCCAGATTGGAGTGATACAGGAAAGTTTTACCAAGTCAGCAGAAAGATGGATTGAAAATAATACTTGATGCCACCGATTGCCAATCAATAGGAACTTCATATTCCACTGATACCATACTTAAAATTATATTACAGTTTCCTAGAAACAGGCTGTCATATTGTTCTACCTTAGTTTTCAATATTGCATGAGTACAGGCCATAGGAATATTCACATCAAGCACTGTACCATTCTTAGTAAACCTACACTTACTTGATGTTTTTAAGATATCTAATAACCATCAACCAGAAGTTTTCTGTTAGTTTTGATTTTCCAGCCAACATCAGTCCACGGAGATTGTAACCATGGTTATGTACAAAATGGTAGAGGGTATTTTCACTCAGGGCGTGGGTGTGACTAATATCAATGGCCTGTAGCCGGACTAGTTTTCCTTTCTCCATTAGTTTCTCTAAAACCTGGAAAACAAAAGACAGAATGCCAAATTTTGGGAAATGACACGAATGTTATATATTGTGGGGACTTATAGTCCACAGTTTTATTTATACTAGGATATTTTCAGACTGTTGGAGCAAGGTCTTTCGGAAGCTTCTGTATGGAACAAATTACTTGATACCACTTAACTATCTTCATCTCTTGCCACTTTCAAAACCCGCGTCAAGATATGATTGTTGAATTGATATGAATAGACAATCTTTCAAAAAGCACTCAAGAGCTTTGTTCATTCTTTTACAGTATTGAAAGTCACTTTTTATATAGATATATCATTATCATTATAGGATCTTTTGACACATTCTTCGTAAAAATTGATATAAGAAGCTCCAACCCTACCTTATCTGTGAAGAATTCACAATGTCCGAGTCCAAGATAAGTAAATCCAGGCATCCGAGACAAGACACTATCCAGACAGTCTGTAGATAGCTCAGTAGAAGTTAGATCTAGCTCAGTAATCTGTGATGTTTCCCAAGCTACAGCAGTCATCATCTGGTCTTCTAGTCCTGAAAATAAACCAGAATTTAAATATCTTAATTTAGTTTGTAGTTTGATTTAATAACATATGCAAGATGCACCATAAACATATCACAATGTGTTTAGTAACACAGTGGGCCAAGAAGTACCATAATGGATCAAGAAGTACCATAATGGATCAAGAAATACCATAATGGATCAAGAAGTACCACCATGGACCAAAAATACCACAATGGAGCAAAGAAGTACCACAATGGATCAAGGAGTACCACAATGGATCAAGAAGTACCACAATGGATCAAGAAGTACCATAATGGATCAAGAAGTACCACAATGGATCAAGAAGTACCATAATGGATCAAGAAGTACCATAATGGATCAAGAAATACCATAATGGATCAAAAAGTACCACCATGGATCAAGAAATACCACAATGGAGCAAAGAAGTACCACAATGGACCAAGAAGAACCACAATGGCCAAGAGGTGCCATAATGGAGCAAAGAAGTACCATAATGGACCAAAGAGCACATACGTAATAAATGATCCAAGAACTACAAAGGGAAAAGTACCACAATGGACTATTATAATCGGCCAAGAAGTACCATGTTCAAAATATATAATTGACATGGGTTGTGAACTGATAAACTGATAGTTTATAGGTTAAAGAATTAGCAGGTATATGATACTGGTAGAATGTTATAGAAAGTTTGTTGATTGAAATCACCTGTGATATCTTACTATTGTTTATAATAATTATTATATATTTATACCTAGGGCTATATACTTCATACATACATCTAATATACACATCCTTTAACTTCTACACATTTGTCAATATATACAGGGGAGTACCTAGAAAATTGCTCAGGAGGAAGGAGGAGGGGGGGGGGGGTGTCTCTCCACAGAAGTTCATGAAGTGCTCATTGACCTTCCACAAGCCTGTGGGGGGACCAGGGCCCAATGGCCCTCACCCTAAATACACCAGTGAATATACTTGATATATACATATCATAAACACTCTTCTTGATTGAAGGTGCGTAAAGATGTTGTACCTATTCTTTCTGGCGTAAGATACAGTTTCATAGATACAATCTAAAACAAGCCAACATTGCTGGTAATGTGTCTAGACCCATTTCTTATGTATTTTCTCCTTTCTATTTTCTACTGTATTGATAAACAGGATGACAACCAAAGGAATATTTAAAGCATGAACTCACTATTCCTAACTCATTAAAGAAATAAAAAAAATGAAATGAAATGAATGGAGTTTTACATCCTACTTTTCCGCTAATGAAGACGGGCAATGCCATGCAGGGTGCAATGAGGGAAATTTTGCCAGGACAGCAACATTTCCTGCCCTTTTTTCAGATGTTGCAGGTATAACAAGGATTGTATGGAGATTAGGGTGATTGAAGAGTAACAAGTTACTATTCAATATAAGGCACTGGCACAGGGTTAAAGTTATGTTTACAATAATTATTAATGCTAATATGCAATGAACTAAATCAAAGAAGATCATAACGGTTATCATATAAATCTTCTTGGTTGTATGGAGGATTTCTTAACTTTTTATGTATATCAGGAAAACTGATCGCATCGATTTGTACCATTCCAATTTTCAATCATTCCACTAAATTAAATAACGTCACTATTGCAAACTGCTAATTATAGTGAAGCATTTTCTATAATTACAGGAGGATATCTGACTGAAATTTGAAATTGTGGAAAGTGGTGCTATCAGTATCCCCAGATACACATAATTGATTTTTAAAGTACACAGCCTGGTTTATTGTCCCATTTGAACGACTAGACACTTTTTCCATATCAGCCCCTCTTACCTGCATCACTGACAGGGGGAAACCGGGTTGAAAAATCTAAAGGTATTATCTCCACCTATGCCGGGATTGAACCCTGGACCTACAAGTTAGTGAACAAGTGTCTAACTCGCTGAGCCACCGCGGTTCGCCATATCACATATGAAGAAGAACTGGGTGAGGCTAGAGTTGTCGGACTAATTTCTATATAGCCTTTCAAACTCTACAAATTATACACGATAATCATCAGAGTCGGAGATATTAAGATTAGATTAAAGATGATGATAGATCTGTGTTAGATTAAAACTAGAAGAAAGAGAAGGTAGGAAAGGTATAAACAGGTGTAAATATTGATAACAATCAACATACAGGTAGAATTATTAACAGATGTTTCACCTTTCTTGGGGTTGCCAGGTATAGAACAATTTTCTACAGCAGATGCAAGGGCATAATATGATTGAGAACTGAAGAAGGGAGAGGGGTGAAGAGTTATCTTTCCTGTCTGTGTTCTGCTTTAGATTGATCTGATTGTATCTCATGATGTTGACCCAGATAGTAGTGGCTGGTGTCGCGCGTGAAGCAGACCATGCTTACTCTTTTCGAAACACCTGATGGTACTTCTCTTTGGAGGAGTCCACTACTATAATATTTTTACTCTTGATTTTGTCATGCTTTGAACGAGATTTTGATTAATGGAATTGTTTTGCTGGTATGGATTTTTATTAGAGCTCTACTTGACAAACATTCAAAGTATGTGATCAGAATTATTGTCAGTTGCCAGTAGTTAGGATGTTAACAAGACACTGAGCTGTCAAAATTGGAAAAAACACACTAAATTGGTTCAACTACCTCACAAATTGGCACAATGTCAGTTTTCAGTAGTATGAATGGATACAAGAAACTGAGCTTATTGTTATCATTCAACAGACAACAATTTGAATCCAGATAACAATCATCTTGTAGTCTAAGTTCTATATTTAATGTCTGACAAAACATATTATGGATTATGAATTATCAAAACAACGTTTCAGGTATTGAGAGAGCTTCCATAATTTACAGTACTAAATGTACATCAATAATCTATATTTCAACTTGAACCACGAGATATAATCTTAGCTAACACTCTCTCATTGTTCTATAGGTGTAAATTATTTTAATAATTAATACGCCTAGTCGTTGCACATCATTTTCTGTTCAACTTCAACTTGCCAGTCATAAAGTGAGTTATAGAATAACATGGCTATAATATCATACACTAGTTACTAGTTAGTTCTCACCAAATCAAGCCTGTTGTTAAAACTATCGGTAATGCCTACCATATCTTTGCCTTTGATCAATTTAATTATGGAATCAAATGGATACAACTGTGACATTTGTCCACACAAGTAGGCCTACCATGCCTTCCCTTCCCCATTGATTTTCAATAAATAAACCAAGTACTAACAATCCGGACCGCAAAGTGAACCGGAAGTCAAAACAACATATTGGCGAAACATTGCAGCAGCTAATGAACTTTTCACATGAGGAAGTCATCATTATCATAGAGGTGGTGTTTAAAAAAGTAAGAATACCCTGCCTGGTGCAACACCCTTCATTGCTACTGATAAACCTTGCCATTTATAAATAGATTGGACAGTCATTTTTATTCAAATTGTATTGTATGAGGTGAATATGTTGAAGACATGCTGGCCTTATCAAACCCCTTTCAAGAATCATGCCCAAGATATTTTTCAAACATCAAGGTGCCCACTGTGTTTTCACTGACAGTGTTAGTTTCCCTTCCCTTGATTGGGACCTTCAATCAAGCCACCAATCTTCCTGAACATCACAGTGGCAAGGTGTTATTGGGTAGGAAACATTGTTTTCACTCTAATTGTAACATTTACTAGATCTCACAAATGTACTGGCATCTTACACCCCACCCCCACCATTTAAAATCAATATCATCATTTTCCTTAGCCCTGCGACTCATCTGTAAGAACTTAAACAGCCCCCCCCCCCCCCTCTCTCATTCTAAATCAATATCACCATATGTTATATGAGTTTTTAACATCAAGGTGTAAAGGAGTTATTGTGTAGGAAACAGTGTGTTTTCACTATAAGTGTTAGTTCCTGACAGTGTTATTATAACACTTCAACTTAGATCCTGTTTCCAGGTGGTCAAAATATCATTTCAGGTGTTCTACATTCAATTTCATCTTGTTAAACATTTCACTCTTTTCCTTGGAACGAGTCATTGAAATGTGTTTTGGCCATGTGAAGCAAAACTTAAGGGGACTTCATCTTATTTTCATTCTAGATTTATTTTGAATGGAAAATATTGGTGGCCAGCTAGACACGCATTCTAATTTAAAATACTTTCCCCTTTAAGATCCACCTTATTCTCTTTTAAAGGTTTAAATGCTCAGCTATGGTCAATTCATCAATCATATCATATATTTCTTTAATATTAATCAACAAAATCGTGAAGTGTGGTGGCACAAGAAGTGTGAAAGCAAAAAATTCTCTCTTCACACTTCAACAAATGTCCTGCTTTGACAGTTCAAAACATGTCCAGTTGTTCCTTCATACCAATCAGATGTTAACAGACATATCTGTTTTGTGACTCACTGGACAAAAGAAAGCGTAAAAATTATTCTCTTTTCACTTCCACTTATATCCCGTTTTGAGGATTTAACATTTTCAGCTGTTGTCGAATGATAAGTTTATCTCGAATGGCTGAACAAGTGGAAGTGACAAATTAAAGGACTGTCCATTGACACTTCAGCCAATATCCTGTTTCAGGTGTTTTACATTCAGGTGGTTCTTTCAATTATTTTACATGTTTTTTAATTATAGAAAATTAAAAATGCTATGACTAGCTGAATTTGGCTTTAATGGTACCAGTATCTGATCTCATCCCCCTGTCAAGTTTTTCTAGAATTGCAGAAACCTTTGCAAAGACATTTAATGGAAATCAAAATGGTGCCAAACAAAGCTTGTGAAAAAAGAACAGGAGCGATTAAATCCTAATATATGTCATAGTTATTAGTTATAATAAGAATTTTCTTATACCACAATAACTGCTAAATTGATAGTTGCACAGTGTTTACTCGGATTGAAAGATGACACCGGGCAGAAGCTCCGAAGCACAGGAACAGTCATCAGAATTTTTCTTATCTTGAGCCTCAAGGCTTGAGGAGGATTCAAGCCCACAGCACCTTATCGCCTAGCAGACGACAATCCAAAACGCTACCGACTGAGATATTTCACTGCCACAAAAACACAGTGATCCAACCCAGTGTTAGAGGGGATCTAATATCAAACCATTAGTTTTTTCAGGTTGAAACATTGCATTAAGTAATGTAACGAGAGCACAGACATGCAGGCTTAACCTCTGGTGAGAGAGAACTGTTAGTGCAAATACACACAGATATTAGGAATTTTCAGGTTGAAACATTGCGGCGGTTAAGTAATTCTATGAGAGCACAGGCACAGGCATTACCATTTCGGGTTATTACCATTACTTTACATCATGGAAGTTTTTGGTTTTATGAATTATGATTTGAATAGATACTAGTTAGTTTATTCCATGTGATTAATTGAGGGAAAAGTTCTAATCAATGGAATTTCCATGGGGTCAGAAATGAGCCCCCCTTGCCAATTATGTGGCTTCAACTTTGCCCCTCCCCCTTGTGGTGTATAGGTATATCTCAACATCCCTGTTCTAATATCTATAATACGTAATCTAATAGCAAGAGAAGATGTTGAAAGTAGAAACAGACAGTAAATATATCAAGTATTAATCCAGGTAGCTGGCCAGTTGCATATTTAGAATGTTATGAAATTAATCTATCAGGGTTTAAACCTGACATAGGTCCATGAAATATTTTTCATTTTTCAGCGGCGCTTCCCTGTCAGTGAAATGGAAAAGTGTCTATTTGTGGGGATAAGACGATAAACTAAGGCCCTGTGTGCTACAGGCTGTGCATGTTAAAGATCCCTTGCTCCCTTCAGAAATCAAAGGCTAATACCAGTGTACTCATTATATACTGCATGACATTGCCCATCTTCATTAGGTCAATCAGGTGAAGAAAAGTAGGGTATAAAACACTATCACATCATTTCATTTGAGCAATACAAGAGAACATGTTGAAGTCGAACAATTTCTACCTGTATACCTGTATATTGCTAGTTGTCCTGGAAAAAATGTACTCATTGCTCACTGCATGACATTGTCTTGCCTCATTTCCTCAATCAAATTAAGAAAAGTAGGACGTTATTCTCAATTTCACATCATTTCATTAGAGCAATGCCAGAGAACATGTTGAAGGTGAATACCTATCTACCTGTATACCTGTAAAATACTAGTTGTATATCAAGATAGTTATTATGAGTTATATATCTAACATCTGATGTTAACTGAAGTTAAAAATAAACCACAGTAGAATCAGTGTAATATTTATACTGCCAGGTTAGAAATTCTAGCAAGATTTTACCTAATGATACAGGTATACCTAATGATAAGCTAGAAATTAAACCAAGTTCTTTCACTTGAGAATTAGTCATATATATATATACTCATAGGCCAGACATTTTAACTGAGTTGCTGATTGCTAGAAATTTGTTTAACTAAGAGCTTTGATTGTTATTAGTAAATTCAGAAGATAATCTCTACTCAGTATTCAAATTAAACAATACAGGTTTTTCTATCAAGAGCAGTGCTTCGCAACAGGGGAGGAATTCCTCCCCAAGGGAGTAATCGGAAGACTATAGGGAGGGATTATTGCCAAGAGGGGAAATTAAAGGAACCGTCTGACCAGGGAGGAAATGAGAGGCAAGGGGATCTACGACTGAAATTGATGTCATTCACCCAGAATATACAGAAAATCATGAACGAACATCCGCCCCAAGGGTCACATAGAACTATGTGGAGTATGATTTTATATCATTCATGGTTAATCATTGAATACATTTTTCTTCTGAAATTTGTTTTGGGAAGGAATCAATTTATGAAAAACTCTTTCGGGGAGGAATGATCTCACTGAGGTTGAGATTCACTGGTCTAAACAATGTGAAAACCAAAGTAAATTCCATATTAGTCTTATATTTATACTGCTTGGCTGCAAATTCAAGCATAGAATGTTAATACAGATAGGCCAGAAATTGTCAGGGTTACTCACGAGTTTTTTTCCTGATACTATTAACTTCAGAAGAAAACTTCTATACTTGGTATATTCAGGCAATAAGCTTATAGGTTATTCCATATAGAAAATGTGAAACTCTCAGTAAATTTGACATAAGCCTTATATTTATACTGATGAACCAGAAATATAAGAGAGATTATATCTGAGATACTAATAGGCTATGAATTTGTAGAGATTCAGATAATATTTTTATTCATATCAGTGACTTCTCTATACCAGTATTTATCTTGTAAATAAGGTCAATTTTTCAAATTTTTGGTGTTTTATAAAAAAAATTTCAATTGTTGCGTCATTTTATTTCATCTTACATTTATAACAGTAAAATGAATTGATACAGAAACAACGGATATGACTTCTGATTGACCAAATTTGAGAACTTAGTAGTAGATAGGCTTCCTTCAACGGAGCAGATTCACCATCTGTTGACCATTCATACCTCTAACAAAGAGAAATTTCTTAGCTAAGCTAATCAGTAATAGTGTTCACAGCTCACCATCGAAATTTGAACCTTCAAATCAATGTGTGTTGATCAAATGTCTTTTTTTTGAGACTCTGCCATACACAAAAACAAAAGTGAAATTCCTAGTTTGAGGTATTTTTGAATGAATTATGCAATTTTCGTACATTTCCAGTAGTTCTGAAGACTATTTACATATATTCAACACTCAAATCAACTCCTAAAAACTGGCAAACCCGTCACTTTAAAGCTGCTTTATGTTTCAAAGCAAATAAGCAATCTGATATTAAATGCTATAATTCCCCTCTGAGTATGACTGTATTTAGAGTATTTCTAGTTGTAAATTAAGACCATTGATTAGAGAACAGTAGGTTCAATAAAACTACATCCAGACATATTATTGATTATCTTAGCTCTTGACTTTTTATTTCTATCTCTTCTCTCTTGCTAGGACATTCATCTCACATAGTATGCAACTAGTGTCATTCATTTTTCTTGTTTGGTTGGTTGCTTCCATTTCATTTCAAAGTCCAGTGCTGTGTTAAGAGAGGAAAGAACTCATGATTAAATGTGGACAACTAGGGTTGGATTCATTCACTCATTTATTCATTTATTCATTTTAGTGTCCTGTGCTGTATTAAAGATGGTTCCCGTGTTTTCATTTATGAAAATGCTAATACTTATATGAATAGAAAGTAGAGGTGTTCTACTGACTTGGAAAAATACCAGTTTGTCTCACATGTCCATAATCAATTCATAATTAGCTAAATTAGAAGAGAATTACCAGCAGAATTCCAATGAGTGACCGATTAAGAAAGATCAAAAAGTATTGTTTTGTTTATCCAGGCAGTACATACATGGACATTTATGATTGGTTAAAACTCTTAATTATATGCAATAAGAACATAATGAATTGATTAAGAATACATGATAATTCATTAGAAACATCAACTAATCAAATAGTTTGACACTTAAAAATTAGGAAACCCATCTTTAAATGATGAAACTGTTCAATAGATATTAACCCAATAATCAAGATTTCATGATTGCACAAGAGAAATTTATGGCTTCTTTCATTCATGTGTTCGTTCTCTCACTCTAGTGGCTAATTCATTCATTCATTCATTCCAGGGCCAAGTTAGATAGCAAATAGTAATCAGCCAAGAATCACTAGGTTCATTCTTCATTCATTCATTCATTCATCCCTGGCCAAATAATTGTAAGGAACCAATTCTACAATTAGCAGCCTAATAATGAATCAATGATCGTACTTGGCTAATTTGTGCCTTCATTCATTCATTCATTCATTCATCCATTCATTCACTCTATTGTCAAGCACCGAGTAAGAAAATGATAGTATTCTTGAACCAATCATTGTTGTCCTTTCATTCATTCATTTCGATACCAAGTTAGACAGGAGCCAGTTCTACAGTAATCAAGAATTGACGACTATTGCTTGCATGCATTCTATATCTATTGCCTAGCGCTGTGTTAGACTGAAACCAGTTCTAGGCCATTCGTGACCTCATTCATTCATTCATTTATTCATTCCTTCCTCCATACATTCATTCCAGTGCTAGGACAGGAAACAGCTCTACAGTAATCAGCTCAATAATGAGGAATCAATGTTCGTACTGGGCTAATTCATTCATTCATTCATTCCTGTATTAGTTCATTCATTCACTCACTCACTCATTTATCCATCCATCCTTCCACCCTAGATCAATGGTAAACAGAAGAAGTTCTTCTTTAATCAGCCTAATAATGAACAATCAATGTTCGTACTAGGCTAATTTGTGGCTCGATTCATTCATTTATTCATTCCTCCATTCATGCATTCTAGTGCCAGGACAGGCATCAAGAATTGATGATTTTTACTTGCATGCATTCTAATCTATTGCCCAGCACCATGTTAAACTGAAGACAGTTCTAGGCCAATTCCTGTGTTGCCTTATTCATTCATTTTTATCCACTCCATCTATAACCAGTTCGACACTAATCAACTAAAGAATCAATGTTTGAACTTGGCTGATTTGTGGCTCCATTCATCCATTCCTTAATTCCTCCATCCATTCATTCATTCCAGTGCCAGGACAGGAAACAGTTCTACAGTAATCAGCTCAATAATGAGGAATCAATGCTGGTACTTGGCTAATTTGTGGCTTCATTTATTTGACATAATTTGCTCGTATAAAACCACTCAATATCTGGTCTGTAATAGAATCACGCAGACACGGCAAATAGTCAATTATTGAAACAAGAATGAGAGTTAGTGAAAGTCAACCACATGTAGTAAAATATCTATATTGTTATAAAGATGATATTGATTCAACTATTTCTAGACTAAAAGCTCCACATTTTGGCAATATTACAGTCTTTCAAGAGTTAGTAAAAGTCAACTGAAAGACTTACTTGACATGAAATGGAGTTTTAGGTCCATTTTTCTGCACCTGATTAGGCTAATGAAGATGGATCATGTCTTATAATGTGTAATGTGGCAAATTTTGCCAGGAGAGAAGTATTAGAGTACTCTTTTTTGAGTCCAGCTGTAGAGGGATTTTTTACATGCATAGCTTGTAGCACACAGAACCTCTGTTTATTGTCCCATCAAAACGAGAAAGCTAGTTTGGAAACATGGAAGAGATCACCTCAAATTATGACAAGATCAAACTCTTAGGATTGTGGGCAAGGGTCCAACTCACCAACCACATGGGAGTTAAAAGAAGTAAAAGTGACAGGCAACAAAAAGAAGACCATATTCACAAATTAGCTTTTCTAGGGCTGGGTGATATTGGTTTAAGTTGATATCACAATATTACGCATTAATATATGACAATAAGGGTCTTTAACATCATGAAAAAAACAACTATTACAAATATTTAGTTACTTGTTAGAATTTTGATGATCTTATCTGAACAAAAATATATCAATAATATATAATAATTATCATATATCATGATATGGTGACATTTCAGTATTTTTTAATAAGGCGATATTACTAACAATATAAATTCCTATACCGGTATTTATTGTGATACTGGTATATCGCCCAGCCCTAAGCTCTTCCAATCATATGCACACAATTTATTTTGATAGAAAGTATGCCTGTTTGTGGTCGATTTCAAAAAGAGTTTGAAGGGTGCTAAATAGATGAATAAATGGTCCATTATATCAGGCTTTGGCTTTCAGAGTATTAGTATCCACTGCTACTTTCAGTGTTCAAATATAATCCAGTGTTAAAGAGGGACAGTCGGCATTTTAGGGGATTGATTTGGGTCTTTATTATGCTTTAATAGTCTTAACAAGTACTAAAAAAATTAACTTTCAAACATGAATAATTATGGATACACATGGATTTGAAGACTCAAATTTCGACAGTAAGCTGTTAACACAATTACTGATTATTTCTGTTTCAGAAACTAACATATGATTGGTCGAATGGATAGTGAAGGAGTTCCTTTAAGATTGTTGAGTTTGCATGAAACTCGCTCCAGCTATCAAAATCACTGAAATCCAAAACAAATTCAAAGAGTAAACTTACCACAATGTTGCAGCAGTAGAGTTTTAAGTTTTTTACATCGTTGAATCAAAGTTTTAAACGAGGCTCCTTTAATACGTAGACAGAAATTCAAAGCCAAACATTCCAGGTGAATACAGTTTGACGTCAGCAGTTCTATATGAGAATCATCTAGAAAACTAATTCCGTAAAAATTCACAATTTTTAAATTTGGCGTATGTGCTTTGATTTTACTGATGTTGATGACTTCATACACATCTTCTTCCGATTCCGTGGACATCTCAAAAGTTCCTGAAACAAATATGGTCAAGTAAAAATTAATAGATGTTTGGTAATAATGATCAACAGGCATGATATGAAAAGTATAACATGGTTCTCTGTTGGCAATTCAAACGTTCCTACTTCCTAGAATAAAAATGGTCAACAGAGGGAATTTACAGGCAAAATAAAAATATAGTAAATGGACAAATTTGTAATCCTGTATAGCCGCATTTTGTTCCTTGTCAGATGGTTAAACTGGGCGATATACCTGTATCATGATAAATACCCGGATACAAATTCATATCGTTTGAATATCGCAATGTCGGGATATATCATCAATTGAAACACTTATAAGGTACGAAATAAGGACACAATGTAAATATCTCTTGAATCAAAGATTATAAGTACCGTAGATCTCGAACGCAGGTTTGGGTGAACAATGGCACCTCCAAACTATGATTTTGTGCTCCGTATATTCTAAATGTTTAAATGTTTTCCAATTCATTACTATTTCAGATCTCGTTATTTATACTTAACCCTATCTAAAACCCAACATCCAGCATCTAAGACCATCTCGACACTTCGGCTTAGCAACTACTTGTATATCAACCCCCAGACCTACTCAAACGAAACCCCCAAACTCCAATTCAACTCTACAACTTCATTATAGTATCGATAGCCCCGGTCGATACTGTTGATCATTAGTGCTACCATCAAAAGTAATAAAGAGCACTGATAAAGTATATGTTCTCAGATGAGAAATATAAAATGATAAAAGATGAATGAAGAACTGATTCTAGAACTTACGTGTACCTATGAGATGGAGAACTTCCAGTGACGACAAACAACTGTATATTCGACGCATAAATCCTTCCAAAAATATCACTTCAGATAAACATATACACAAACTTCGTAAATTACACGGAAACGCATTCATATCGTTAAAATCGTGGAGTTGCATAGCGTTGGAGAAATCTAAAACCATATAGCGAAGATTTGGTGATTTGTTTGACAGTTCTTGCATAATAGGGGCTGTAATTAGGTCACATGGAAGTTCAATATAATGTAACGTTGGTCCAAATCGTAGGTTGATCAGAGCCAACAATGTTTCTACATTGTTCACATGTAGTCCAGAATACTCAGGTCTTAACGAAACCGATTTCCATAGTCTGCTATCGTATGCCAAAAGACGCCATTTTCGACACACTTGAGCCACTTTTCCCAACTCTCGATGTTTGAGAAACGAAAATGCATTGAGCACCAGTTTTTCTGGAATCTTCTCAATGGTAATTGCCTGAAATAAAGGAAAAGAGAAAACATGAAAATCTTAAATTTAACTTTTGTTTAAGGTTGACTTAAAATGACATGATTATATCTGAAAAATTAAACGTCAGTGACAAGAATTCACAGTTCCGCAAAAGGATGATGAAAACTAATTACTATCGAATTTGATAATTGGTTCCCTATCAGAGCCGTGCGGAACTAGAAACCGAATCACCGGATTAACGGGTAATGTTACATAGTAAATTATCCGTTCCCAGTAAAAAGCTTGTGGATAGCGGGGTTTCCAGATTATCGGATAAACATGGCTACACTGTATTGAGAATATCTTGAAAATATATATGCAACATGGAAGCAAAAACCAGGGCGGTTATTGTCTACATCATTAAATAATACTGCCTATGTTCCTACTATAAAAAATTTTTCTTTTTATTATCAAAAAAGAGTAGAGAATTTTTTTTAATGTATTCATCAAACATATTTTGGAATATTATTTAACATAATTCATAAATTAGCAGTTTATTTTTCAACAGAAAAGTCTGTTTTATCTCATAAAATGCCATAACACCAAATTAAAAAACCAGTATTTTTTTTTATTATGTAATCATCAAGAATTAGTATATTATTCCATAGTCTATTTTTCTACTGAAAAGTCTGTTTTATCTCATAAAAAGCTATAGAATCCCCCAAGAAAGAGGCCATCAATTTTTATCAATCATATATAAGTACATCTATTTATATCCAAGCAGTATTTTTAAAAAAAATTAAAAGTCTGGGTTTTTTATCATTAAATTCCATTAAACCATAGAAAAGAGGCTAGAATTTCTTTTTCATTAACCCATAAAACATGTATTAGTATATTATCTAACATGTTTCATAGCCTAGACATGTTTTTACACAATGTTTCTCTTGAAACTCAAGATGTTTGGGTTATATTAAGATGTTTCCATGGCTTACGGCTGAACTTATCTGACTCGAGTAGAAAATAGACTTCATATTTACATGTATAGAAACATGAGTTAAAATCTTTGTGGTTTTTGTTTTATGTGCTCTCTGTCGTTCAAAATCTTATATTAACTTTATGTGAATGTAGGCAATGGTATTGTGTCAAAATAACGAGAGTTGAGAAAATAATCCTTTATCCCTTTGAAACTTAGATTGCCAGGCATGGTAATGTACACCCACTGGCAGCTTTGTTTTTAAAGGGACAGATGTACCATTTTTTTTTTACCAATCATACTTTATTGACATATATTAAAGACTAAATCAACTACCAAAAATGGCGCACTTGCCTCTTTAAATCATAACAATTTGCAACATTCACCAAAATAAACCAAGCTTTCGTTCCGTTTTTTATTAGCATCTATTTTTAATTTAACCACTTCATTTAGGGTCTTATTCTTGAGCATCAATCCGTTTGACCAAGTCAGTGATTAAGCAAATAAACTCAAAACATTTCAAATTAAGTTTTTTAGTAATAAGGCCCAAGGCAAACAAATCCATTGTTTCACCACTCTCCTGTTCAACAAGTGTGATCAATATGATCAATACTAGAAGATGAGCAATCAAAATCAATCAATTAATCAATCAATAAGACAAGAGTAAATAATAATCTTTAATGACCTTTATAAATATGGTATTGAATTGAAAGTATGTTTTGTATTTGTTCAATGAATTAAAAGGAATTTATGTGTCATTGTACTAATTGAAATGTTAAAAGATTGTAAAGAGGTTTTCTAAAATCTTTATGTGTATCGGGGACACTAATAGCATCAATTTTCAACATTCCAATTCTCAATCAGAGGTCTGTGATTCCTGCAATTCCACTAAAACTAGTGTTTTATGATGTCACTATTCGCAAAATATGCTATATCACTTTAGGACTTCTCCCTTTAAGTTTGTCAATTCCCAACAAGAAATGACAAAAAATTTTCACCAAAGAAAGTAGGATGTTATATCATATATTATGCAACTTATTAACAGACTTTAAAGGCTATTTCCTGTGTATCTAATGATTATAATGATAATAAGTTTTTCAAGTAATATAAAGATCTTCAATTCCTGACAAAAAACAACAAATGATTACCAAAAAAGAAATAATGAATTATTTTGTGAAACTACAGAAATTCTTGATTGATACAAAAAACCATATTCATCCAACGACATGATTTATTGCCCTAATACATCGCAATTCATATTTTATATAAGAACATTAGGAAGCAGATGTTATTAACTTTTTAAAATTTCTAAAAACAGAAAAATTTTAGATTTGATATAACTTAATTTCTATGGTTTTGCACATGCCCGCTGTTTTTTTTAAACAGATAAAATCCAGATTTTAATACATAGAGAAATCTGATTGGATTGAATTTAATTCAAAAATTTAAAATCAATTTTATTGATTGACCAATCAGATGACTAAGAATGACTAAGTTTTCAAGAGTATAAGCTCCAGGTAGAAATTGAACATCGACAAGGTCATTAAATATTTAATATCTTTTCTTTCATGTCATTTTGTGAAATTTCTCAAATTTCCACCCATTGTCTTAATATTGATTTCTACTCTTGGAGGAATGCAGAATAGTGCCATTGTGACTCGTTTGAGGTTAGATATTCAATTTAAAAGTACATTACACATCATCATTGTTTCTTCAACACGTCCAAGCAAGTCGCGGTGGCTCAGTGAGTTAGACGTTTGCTCGCTAACCTGAAGGTGCACGGTTCAATTTGGAATAGGTCCAGATAATACTTTCGAAATTTTCAATTCCGTTTCCCCCTGTCAGTGATGTAGGTAAGAGGGGCTAACATGGAAAAGGCGTCTAGTCGTTTGAATAGGACAATAAACTGAGGTCCAGTGTGCTAAAGGTTGTGCATGTTAAAGATCCCTAGACAGTTGAAAATCGAAAAAGAGCAAATTAATGCCGCTGTCCTGGCAAAATTTCTCTCATTGTACTCTGCATGGTGTTGCCCGTCTTCATTAGCCCACTTGTGTAGGAAAGTAGGATGTAAAACTCCATTCATTTCATTTCAACACGTCCAAAACATATTTTCAAAAGAGGCTTCTTATTCAATTCGTATGATAACTTTCAATTTATGATGGTATCAGTAGACTCAACTGGTTTATTTAAAAGTTAAGCTAGCTTTTATCCATTGTCCCTCCATTAGAAAAAAGGTTGATGACTGATTAACATGAAGCTATTTGAATAAAGTTAACCATGACTACATCTATTATTGATAAGAGTATGGATTAAACACTGATTGTAACACATCAAATGCACTTATAAAACACAAAAATATTTTTACTAGCAACAACAATCTACTAAAAAATATTCTAAACTTTGCTCAAGGTTTGGGTTTAGAATTCCCAAATGTCAGTCATTTTATTAAATTAAAAAAAAAGTCAAACATCGTTTAAAATTCTTTACTGAAGTCAACTAAACCTGCAGTGTGCACCAATTCACTTGGTATAATTTGAAATATTTATATCATAGTGGTAATTGACAGTCGGAAGTAAAGATTAAAGGGATTGTAAGCGATTTCCTAGCCTTTTATGTGTATCGGGACACTGATAGCAAAGATTTGCTCCATTCCAATTTTCGGATGTCTTTGGTTCTTGCAATTTCACTAAAAGTAAGAGTTTTAGTCAGGCTCTTATTATTAACTCTTTATGTGTATTGAAGACACTAATAGCAAAGACTTTCATCATTCCCATTATTATCCAGACATCTGTGGTTCTTGCAAATTTACTAAAACTAAGTGTTTTATAACGTCACTATTGCAAAATCTGCTAATTTTATATATAAGGTCCAGAGCAATAACCCTTTATGTGTATTGAAGACAAAGATTTTCATCATTCCCATTATTGGCCAGACATCTGTGGTTCTTGCAAATTCACTAAAACTAAGTGTTTTATAACGTCACTATTGCACCCTTTGAGATAATGACATAATGAACGCTTAGTTTTAGTTGAATTGTACAAAACAAGTAAGAAACAAATGCCAAGTCTAGTCTTTAACCAGTTGTCCCAGACAACTAGTCTTAATGATCATTAGTACTAATTACAGTTATAATTAACCTGTAGAGGCATGTCATGTACTTCATCAACCCTTCCCTGGAGGATATCTTAGACTTGTTCAATCAAAGTAACAAGTGACATAATTATCTGGCTGGTAGAGCGGCTGCTACTGTTCGAAGGGTTAACAGACAGAGCTATGGCCGTTTTCAATATTGTGTATAAGCAATAATTACAGACATAACTAACCCGTAGAGTCATGTACTTCATCAACCCTTCTCAGTTGGATATCTTAGACTTGTTCAATCATTTATAGAAATGGCATAATAAGACTCATTTTTAATTTTGTTTAGTTCTTAAATGCCTGGTGATTTGATACCAATTGACAATTTTGTGGCTTCTACTCAGCTCTCCAACTTAACGATTCGTAGCAATGCCAATGAATTAAGAAGGACCATATCTCAGTCTGTTTAAGTTTTGTCTTATAACATCATAGCACTTACTTCGGACATGTTAATTAATCTACAGCATGTCATACCATCAACCCTTCACTCTTGGATATTTTACATTCATTCAAAGAGGGAAATGGCAATGGCATAACAAGAAACTTAAGGGGAGAGTGAAGTACTAATGAGGTACAATAAAACAGGATATAAAACTCTATTTCATTTCCTACTGATTATCAATATTAGTTAAACAGTTGAAAGTCATTTAGTACTTAAAGATATATAAACACAGCTTTATGGAACAACAATCACTGGTTAAAGTTTTATGTGCCTGAGGACGACGGGGGAAACACGTCGAAACGTTGCATAAAACTTTAACCAGTGATTGTTGTTCCATAAAGCTGTGTCTATATATCTTTAAGTATTAATTGCCATTCAAAAACTTTAGTACTTAAAGAGATTGTAAACCGATTTTCTGAATATTTTATGTGTATCAGAGACACTGATATCATCCATTTGCCAATTCCAATTTTCAGTCTAATATCTGTCGGTCTGGCAATTTCACCAAAACTAAACTTCTTATGACGTCAATATAGTAACAGCTGCTTATTAATTTCATGGTTTTGCAATAGTGATGGCATATATTCTATAATTACAGGAATCACAGACATCTGGTGGAAAATCAGAATGATGCGAATAGAAGTCATAAATGGCCCTTGATACACATTAAAGATTTAAAAACCTCTTTAATAACCTCTTTAAGCCAGTAGTAAGTGATTTAGTACTTTAACCTTTCAATAGTAATTACAGGTGATCTAGTCTACATCAGATTCTTAATTAAATCTGTCAGCTCAGATAAAATTCCATTACAGAAACTTCATCTTAGATAGCTTCCTGTTAGCCCCATCTTCTCAATGTCAATCTATTATGAACTTCGTCTTGACTGCAATAAAGGTCATCCACACTACCCCCCCTCTACTGCCCTGTAACCAGTGGCAGCACAGACCTCTCAAGTCTGGGGGTGCAAAAAAGGGGAATACTGACAAAGTGGGGGGGCATTCTGAAATTCAAAATACAGTAACTCTATGGAGCTGTCACAGTCGTAAGCCTCTCATAGTCTCATGGAGTGTCTGATAGTGTTCTCCCAATAACATTCCAAAATTGAATTGATTTGGTGCAATCTGACACATATTTTGGGACAGAAACGTATAAAAATCAGGTTTTTTAATTGTTAAAAACAAAGAGGGGGAAACAATTGGGGGTACAAACCATTTTTCTAGGGGCGCCCCTCGTACCCACCTTCTGGTGCCTCCAATGCCTACAACATTCAAACAAACCACAAGCCAACTCTTAGAATCTCGTTATTGAACCTTACATTAACAAATGCCTTATGTTATACTAAACTATAATTCATACAACATTATCTACTATCTATAAGACGATCCACCTTCCCCCTGGACCCAATCATCCACAATTCCCCCTCCCTTTCCCCCTACACTACCAAAATCCTAATTACCATAACCATAATGAATTATCTTATCCCTCAAATAACCTATTTACCAAGTCAAATAACCTAATGTTTAGTAAGCAATTATTGGCCTATGTCCTAGATCTGATCTATAAACATTTTGATCTTGAACTGACAACACCCCCTCCTTCTTCTAACTCTTGAACCACAATCAATTACAGAATATAATGCATCAAATAACCTAGTAACTAGGTGAAAATGTTTCGAACATGAATAGCTGTCTATCTAATAAAAGTGCTCTCATAATAATCTCTACCACCACCCTACCCTTTCTCTCTCTCCCCACCCTTCTCTTTCAACTTGACCTCCAAAAACCCCCAACCTCTACCCCTTGTACTCGTAAAGAATTATCTAATGCCTCAAATAACCTTATTGTAACTAGGTGAAAATATTTAGTAAATGGAGAGCTATTATTATCTACTGTACACCTTATCTTATATTTATTACAAGGTTATACATAGTATATATTGCACGTGCGGGCAATATCGATATATAAGCATGCTTACCGGGATATATCTTCTATCTTGTGCATGTGCAGCGGCTGCCTGAGATGCATCTTGCGCTATATCGTACAAATCGGAACGAAAATCCATCATAAAACTCCCTCCCGGCCCCCAAATTATCAGGAATTATTCCATCAGTTCTGTTAGTCTACAAGAATGTAGATTACTGTAAATAGAGTACAGTGCCAGACTTTCCCGCCACTTACATCTCTAGTCGCGTGAAGCTAGGCAGTCGAGCATCTAGGTCAAAGGGCATTATTACAGCTCGATGCCAGTTTCTAGTCGTAGTTTAGTATCAAGATGCACCAGAAATTCCCCATATTCTGGTTGTAAATGTCTATAAAGGCAGACCAATCAACAATCGGGCACCTTGCAGTTAATTAATTGAGATGTAACAGTAATATCAACGATTGTTGTTATGGTACTTTGGTTTTAATATAGTCTTTTTCGCCCAGACTGTTATCATGTGGTCAATATAAAAAGCCATTATGTTAATCGAGTCTACCAAAACAAGGGTCAAAGTTGAAGGTTCAGCAATATTTAGTCATAGTTACCAAGTCTCAATATTTACAAAAGAACACAATAGAAACTAGCCGTCTGGTAAAATTGAGCCTATCAATGTTATTGCATGGTGTAAATACATGACAAAATAAAGTGGAATTTGATATTAAGTTTAAAACAATGGGGTTTTATCAGCTGATTAAAATTCTACTTATCATTCAAGTAGTTTTAAATATTAACGTATCGGCTGTCGAGCTTCATAGGACTACGACCGCCTTACTTCGTAATTCAGCTAAAACTCGTCGTGGTTTGAATTCCAACTCAGAAGACGTGGCGGACAGTGTTTCGAACGTCTATCCAGAAACCATGATTTTTGGACATTGTAATTTGGAAACTTTTGGATGTGCCATGTTGTCATCTATCTTAGTTGGACTTAGTGGAATATTCCCGTTGCTAGTGATACCAATTGAGTCTGGACCTTCACTGAAACACGGTGGTAAGTACCAACTTTTCTCACAGATATACCAAATTCTTCTGCAAGGGGGAAGTTATTTATAGATCAGCCAATACTTGCAGAGAACTGTGGAACCATTTTGGCACCATAACAGAATATCATGTTACAGAATTGTGAGTAAGTGGGCGTTTCCATCACGTACACATAACACTTGCCAAAACTTTATATAAACAGATTGACAGAGCTTTACTTTTACTTTCTGACAGTTGTAAAAGTTAATATCTGGGCCCTGACATTATTAGTCTTCGAGTTGCTGAAACTGTCAACCAATGAAACAATTATTTGTTGGCTAAATGGGAGAAAATTTCAATTCAAAGTTCACTGTGGCCGGAAATAAATTGCTTTTTACTCTGTTATTTTGAGTTGACATATGAAACTATTATAGTGTTATTATGTAATAATTGTTAATGTTTGGGCTCAATTGAAAAAAGACATTAAGCATCATTTATTGTTTGCCAAATAAAGAATTTATGATAATTGTTTTGAGTGGCATAATATAATAGGCATATAAACATTAATCAATGCAATGTTTTCTCTACTTCACAGTCCTTTTAATAAAATAACGCAATTTGAATCCAACTATTTGATTATTATTGATTGATATACATAAACCATGACTGCAACATGTTCAGAAATATAAAACATTAGAGGCATATTGTAGGAATCTCCCACCCTACAAAACTACAAAAACACAAAACCAGAATACAGACTGACATGAATAGTGACAAGTGACAAAATGACAATTGATATCATGACTAAAAATGTAACAGAATCTCTTAAAACCAAATAGTAAATACAACAGGTAGACTGAATCTTTCACCCCCTAATACAAATATATAATACAAATATTAAGGTGCTCAGAGTTAGCTTATATACTTTCTAACACATCTGAAACAAGTCAACTTGTTAAATTTCTAAATCTAAATTTGAAAGTTTACTTTACAAGAGTTTTGTCATTAACTTTTCATAAAGGATTCAACATAGGAACTTAAAAGGGGGGAGGTGGAACTTATAATTGGAATTTTTAGAATTTGCAACTTTCACAAATATATTGTACCAATATTACTCAGTTGTTTAAGTGATTAACGCATTTGAACACATTTAAAACAGCTTGTGAAATTTTTAACTTTAAAATCGAAAGTTTACAAAATTTCTTCATGTCATGGATTGTTGATTTGTAAGAGGACGGGAGCAAATGTAATGTAGATGTAATTTCCAACTTTTAGATTTTGCACCTTCGACAAATATATTGTAAAAAATTACTCACGAGTTATTTAAGCTTCCTTTTTAACTCATTTGAAACAGCTTGTGAAATTTTTAAATTTAAAATTGAAAAGCCATAGATTCTTGATTTGTATGATAATTGGTGATAATCAATGGGTGGAACCTATAAGGTACCGGTAGGGGGTAGATGGGAACCACTGCAGGATAAGGAATGATGACAGGTTTTTTTTTTTACAATATTCTTACAATTAGCAATTATCTAATCACCCTGTTAATTCAACAACTACAAAAAGTATTGAAATAACATCATGAGCTCCATGCATTGTGATGAGAAACCTTTCAAACTCTGTCTATATTTGCCAACTGTATTTAAAACAGATATTTTTACAATGAAATAAAATGAAACATTGTTGCACAAAGTAACATAATGTGTTATATACAGTTTATTTGTTTTTGGTAATTGATTAGAGCTTATCTTATAATGGCATGTGTTTTGGATATAAAACCAACTAAGGACAGTTAATTAAATGAAAATTAGTTAAATTTCCAATGAAAGATTTTAATGCCTATTTTGTTGTCAATCAAAAAAAATAATGGAATCATAAATAGTTGTTATATCCTATCAAAATGCAGGGTTTATTTAGTGCATGTTTCTCTAAACTTTTAAAAATAAAAACTGGTTGATGTACCTTTGATTTTTAGATTCAGTTTCTGAAAGTAAAAGACAGTTAAAAATGACATTAAAAATTTATGATATTTTGTGATCTCATCTCACTCTGTTTTCTTGAAACTGGCTTTAAATGAAAAAATTAATATATTTATTACCTACTCAGCAATGACAATATATGAGTTTTAAGCTTGTCACTAATTGCGAGGAGCTTCGTGTGATACAAGCATATCTCCCGATTAGTGACATCATCAAGCACTTAGTTTTAGTGGAATTGCAGGACGTGATTGAAAATTGGAATGGTGCAATTTGATATAAAACCTCTTTATAATCCCTTTAATGTCCTTCCTTTCCTTAATATAATACAATGAAAAGATTAAATTACGTTTAAAGGGAACTTACCTGTTATTATTAACAGTATGAAACAAATTTAAACTCTATTGCAGAAATTGGTATTTGCTCAATAATTATTTTGTTTCATTTTTTGCCTACATAGTAAAAGATCTTTAAATGTGTCCATATGAAGACAGATTATGCATGTAGAGTAATCAGAGAAAAACACAAAGATCTGTTCCCAGAGATGTCTTTTAATGCAATTGTAATGAATATAGATAATAATGATTTCTTGGCTGGTAAAATAAAAATTCAAATGTCTGTATCACTTTACAACTTGATAATTATCAGTCAACCCCTTCTTTCTATAACCCTATAACCTCTTTCAGGGTCCTTCATCAATGGCATTACCCATTACCTGACAAAAATTTCAAAGGTTGAAAACCCCTGCTAAATTAATAATATCTAAATGACAATATCCCTTTGACAAATTGATATAATATAATGTCTCTGGATAATAATGATTTTATTGGCAGGTATCCCTTGATTATAATAAGTCTTGATGATAAAAAAACAAATATCTAGAGGACTATATCCCTTTATTAAATTGATATAATATAATGTCTCTGGATAATAATGATTTTATTGGGTGGTATCCCAATTGATGAATTTATTATAATGAGTCTTGTTGATAAAAAACAAATATCTAGAGGACTATATGCCTTTATTAAATTGATATAATATAATGTCTCTGGATAATAATGATTTTATTGGGTGGTATCCCTTTAATGAATTGATTAAAATGAGTGTTAATGATAAAAAACAAATATCTAGAGGACAATATCCCTTTAACAAATTGATATAATATAATGTCTCTGGATAATAATGATTTTATTGGGTGGTATCCCTTTAAAAAATTGATTATAATGAGTCTTGAGAAAAAACAAATATCTAGAGGACTATATCCCTTTTACAAATTGATAGTATAATGTCTCTGGATAATAATGATTTTATTGGGTGGTATCCCTTTAAAAAATTGATTATAATGAGTCTTGAGAAAAAACAAATATCTAGAGGACTATATCCCTTTAACAAATTGATAGTATAATGTCTCTGGATAATAATGATTTTATTGGGTGGTATCCCTTTAAAAAATTGATTATAATGAGTCTTGAGAAAAAACAAATATCTAGAGGACAATATCCCTTTAACAAATTGATAGTATAATGTCTCTGGATAATAATGATTTTATTGGGTGGCATCCCAATTGATGAATTGATTATAATGAGTCTTGATGATAAAAACAAATATCTAATGGACTATATCCCTTTAACAAATTGATAGTATAATGTCTCTGAATAATAATGATTTTATTGGGTGGTATCCCTTTAAAAAATTGATTATAATGAGTCTTGAGAAAAAACAAATATCTAGAGGACTATATCCCTTTAACAAATTGATAGTATAATGTCTCTGGATAATAATGATTTTATTGGGTGGTATCCCTTGATTATAATGAGTCTTGATGATAAAAACAAATATCTAATGGACTATATCCCTTTAACAAATTGATAGTATAATGTCTCTGAATAATAATGATTTTATTGGGTGGTATCCCTTTAATGAATTGATATAAACCTATCTAATTATTAATAATTATAATAGCCAGTAGATACCAGAGGCAAGTTATTATCTTCTTTCATCAATCTTAGACAAGATCAAAGGTCATAATATTCTTGTCCCCTTTTATCTTTATAGACTGGTCTCTTTAACATTGTGAAGTAAGTTATACATCCATTAATTTGAAATTCTGAATATCAAATTGAATTGAGGTTTTACCAATATCTACCAGTTTAGGGGAGAAGCTTTATAATTTTTGTAAATTGTCCTAATCCCTTTGTAATATTTTACAATAAAATATGTTTAAACTACCAATATTTAGCCAATATGTTGATTTGGATTTTGGATATTGCTGTTCAACCTCTTTACAATCCCTTTCAGACCCTTTTCTATATCTGCATTAAGTTGAGCATAAGAAAATTTGTCTGACTTTCGAGGCGAACATGTAAAAATAATGAAGTTTTTGAGGTATTAAACATTTTTATTAGGGATTTTCTGCGAATCATAAAAGAGAATATTTCAGCTGACATTTACTAAGTATTACTTTTCAATAACTATATGTTATGCATCATTACACTTTGATTAAAATTCTGTTCCTTAGGCTCCTGAGATTCTTGTAGAAACTGAGTCTTAAAGGGACAGATTGCCATTCATTCGACCAATCATACCTTAGTTTCAGAAATAGGGAATTTTTTTAGGTTACATAATCAGTAATAATGTTCACAGCTCACTGTTGAAATTTGAGCCTTCAAATCCATGTGTGTCCAGAATTATCTGAATTTTACCTCATTTGAAACAAATGACGTCTCAGCTTTTTCTTGAGACTCTGACATATTTAAAAAATATATCTAGAAAAATTCCTAGTTTGAGATATATTTGAAGGGATTATGTGATTTCAGAATTTTCTGAATTTTTTTATGAAATATGTTACTTGTGTAATATGAGTTTTATAATGGAAAAATTGATTGCCGATTTAATCGCCTGGTTTATTTATTATATCCTGGTGGTGGAAACAGCTTTTACTTAGTAATTGTTACGTAGAGTTTATATAAGCGGTTGGTTTATTTTAGAGGATGAGAGAGCCAACAATGGGCTGACATTCTGTAGCACTTTTACAGAAATAGAAATTTTTCTTACTGTGAGGAGGATTCAAACCCATTGCATCTAATCGCCTAGCGGACGACAATCCACCTCGCTACCGACTAATCTATTCCACTGCCACAAAAAGACAGTGTTCTAACCCAGCACTAGAGGGAAGTATGGACAGAAGAGGTAGGGGATGGTCAGGAGCTAGTAAACCCAGTAGGATTTGGGGCCTTATTCTTGAAAACTTAACTTAAAATGATTAAAATTGCATTAAAATTGATTTTAAATTTAGTTTTATTATCCAATCAGATTACAGCATTTCTTAAATTCTGGATTTTAAGTTTTGGAGAATAAGGCCCCAGGTCAATTAAAATTTGTCACATCATTGACATCAATTTAGCAAAATATACCAATTTGATATTTATTTTGCATAAATCCATACATGAGGTCTTCAACACCAAAAAACTTGCATCAAAGAAATATTTAAACCCATACAAGAGTTTAAAAAATTACTCTTTGTTAAAACTTTCGTATAATGTAAGGGACACATTTCTTTAGATTTTGGTGTATAGTTTTTGTTATTTCGAGCACCTGATTTTCCAGACTTCTAAACAAGGTCAGACTCCCTCAACATTTTCATATTCAACATAAATTCTTGTGGAAAAATTTAACCTAGCAGGAGCCACAGTTACAGACTGTTCCATCAATCTTATACTATACACCAAGACAGTGGGATAATTTCCGGTTATAATGAATCAATCTATTTTTAAACCCTATCAATTTTCCAAATGGATGGTTCTAATTGATTGAGTTAAGCTGATTATTTTCAGTCTGCCGGCTTATTAGTTATTAGCTTGGATAGGTGGCAAATTATCTTTTAGAATTGTTGTTTGTCATCAGCGTGTAGGGGGTAAAGGTTAGCGTGGTGATGGGTCTAACCGATTGAGATGCACATTTCTAGCGGAAGAAAGTTATCGGTTGTATTTCTATCAGAGAGTTGTTCTTCTATGGTATTGTTCTATGATGCAGGACAATGAAGGGCTTTTGGAAATAGTTTGTGAAACCAGGCAGACTTTCGTAAGCACTGACATTTGAATTTTTCTTGCCTTTAAGGGGATTTTAGTTCACGGCACCTGATTGTCTAGTAGAAGACCATCCAGCTCATTATCAACAGAGCTATTAAACTGTCAGTGGCCACGGGTAGGCCCAAGGGCTGGGAAAGCTCATTCTTCTGGAACACCTGATAGCATTCTGAGTATATTAATCTGGCAACCCTTCTAAAAAGTCTTAATAGCCAATGAATGTAATTACCATGGCAGATTGGGCATGCTCACTCTTCTCAAACACTTAATGCCCATCAACTTACCAACCCAGTACACTTTTCGGAGAGTCTAAATAGCTAATAATGTTTATTACAGTGGTAGATTTTATCAGTCAAGCAGGGTATGCTTATTCTTCTGGTGCACCTGATCCAAAATTGAGTTTATTGAATCAGCAACCCTTTTATATAGTCCACCTAGCTAATAATATTTATTTGTTATTTCCTGTTTGATTATTGAAGTAGTATATCAATAGAATCAACTGTAAAAATGAGTTAATCAGATTAGAATACAGCTGTGTATGTATTTGAATTGGTATGAATAGAAGTTAAACTACCAACAATTGAGAAGATATTGATCTAGTGACCATATAATTATAAATGAGACAATAAAATAGGTATTTAATGTAGGTGTAGACTGTAACATCTGTCTCTATTCTACCCTCTGATAACTCTTGTCAACCAGTGTAGAGACAGAAAAAGTAGGCCCTGTATTGTGGGGATTTTCTGCATCTCCGAAGGTGCACCAAACTCAGATATATTTGAAAGATGAATATTTTTGTAGTTCAATCATACCATCATAATACCCCTACACAATTTATGTCACATCTGCAATTTCATCAAAGTCTTTTTTCTAACGAAAGTGATGTCTCGTCAGCCAAAAGTTAAAGGGGTCACAGAGACATGTGATACTAACAAAACAAAAGTTATTGATGTCCAATACTAATTTACAATCATCTTAAAGATAATTTAATATAGTGTTAGAAAAAGCGCATCTTTGGAGGTGGAGAAAATCCCCTTAATACTGAGTCTAATCACCTCCAGCCGATAACTGTCAAAATATGTATCAGAGGCTGGAATAGAGGCAGATGTTTCGGACTAATGTAGGTTTAGTCAATAACTTGTGTTAAATTGACAAACATCTGATTGACTTAGAAACTCAGTATCACATCTGATATTTATTGCTTTGATAGATTAATGAGTAGATAGACCTAAATGAAATGTAAATAATAAAAATGATAAGTTAGATATGTTAAAATACCATTTTATCCTACGTATAAACTTAGCTTTGGATCAATATTACAGCAGTAAACAGTGACGTATTCAATATATCACACATTTGATTTAATAGTTTAGTAAAAAGAAAAAGAAGCAGAAATAAAACGAATTTAATTTATATGATGAAAGATAGCAATAAAATCCTGAACATGTTAAGACTTGAAAGGGTGAATAATTTTTTTTAAAATTTTATTAGTGAATCAATTTGCCATCATCCTGCAGATGGTCAAACACGTGTTTTTGATTCAAATGAAAATTTATTTTGATAAATGAAGGAAAGGGAATGATTAAAAGTCAAAATCAAACAATTATGAACCATGGAAACATTTGATAGCTGTCAGAAAGGACTGGCCTGTTAAAAACTATTTTAAATTCGTATGTATACAGACAGGAATTGTCAAATATTTATGAAAATGTCTAGCTTGTGTTATCGATTAGATTGAAAAAAAAAAAGAAACTTGCGAGATAACGGAGCAAGCATGGATGTGGCATTGTATTTTGCAGGAAAAAAGTGTCAAATGTCTTGTAGAACCATTACTATCCTTGTATAAAACGTTTGGTTGCATTGCGTGTTTTTTTCCCAAAATGGAGGAAAAAAAACAACATCTTTACAAAGGATTTATAGAAAGCATTAGTTGTTGCAGAGCCTTTTAAATCACACGCTCCAGTGGCGTATAAAGGGAGAGGCCATGGAACTACTCGGGAAGGAGGAAATGAAAAATTTATTCTACTTTCACTGCCAAAATCGCATTAGATGCATTCTCCGCCTTCCTAGAATAGAAAATTTTCCAGAGGGGCCACTCTGACCCACCACCACAACAAGTACCCTTTTAAATCCAAAAGGGGGCCTTAGGTACTCCGATGCTCAATGAAATCCTGGTTACTGATGCTCTCTTAACAATAAGTAGATTGGGCCATGTATCACTTTATCCAAATAGCTTTGTATGAGGTGTTTTATCCTATGAGTGAAGTTTCACTGTAAATTGATAAGCCTCCGTGTGTTCATATTTAGAGAAAAAAATCGTAGACAGAAGCATGTTGATTGGCAGGTTTGAAAATCATGGGATCTGATGCTTATTTTTTTACCTCAGCTCTAATACAAGTTTTACCTACTAAAGTGAAACACGGTAGAAATATGTTATAGTTTGGGACTTGTTGAAGAGATGATGTACTTCTTCATGTGTACAGAGAATTTAAAAGGTGCTTATTATAGATTGACTTTTACTATACAAATGAAATACATGCCAAGGGAGAAAACTCTATGTTGTCAAAAAATAACTTTTTTTCATCAAGAACAATTAAAAAGCAAAACAAAAACACTCCACTAACACACAACACAGACTTTCTAAAAACGACAAAATGAAATATCTAAAATATATTTCAAAGGAAAAGAATGTAGCTGTGGGTGTCTGTTAGTGTTAACAACTGCAACTGTACAGTCTTGAGTTAGAAGTAACACATAACGCAGGCTTCTATAGAAGTAATGGTATTGATAGAAATAAAGTTTGACTCTTTGATTAATTAATACTAACCTCTCCTGAGTTGGCAACTGGCTGAGATCGTCTTCGACTCATTTTGAGCCTCTTATTTCACAAACGTTGGTAGATAAATATTCCGAGTAGATCAAATTCTGCTAGTTTAATCCTTTTAGGGCAGGTAAATTGTTTTACACATTACCCCAACTAACACATATATTATCCAAAAATTTTAAAATTTTGTAATTTTCTCTTATACAGAAGAAGTTTTTAGATAAGAAATCACAGAAGTCCAATTCGGACCAAAAATGTTTTGAACACAGGCCTAGCCTAGCAATCCATTCCTCTGAAAATTCATTCAACAAATTTCATTTTGTTTTAATATGTTTAAACTTTATGGTATCTCACTCCACATTTAAACTTTTATACAGAATATACAATTTGATTATTTTAGTTCAGAAACTTACATAACAAGATTTCCTGTCCTGTTTCACTAGTTTTAACCCTTTTTCCACTCCACATTAAGGCTTCATCTAACAATATAAACAAGTTTAAATACTTTGATCTGATTCTAAATCAGGTAATATAGGTATGATTCAGAACAATTAGAATCAAACTTCAGTCCAAGTTAATTAGTATTTCTCCTTGATGACAAAGTGTAACAGTAGCAATTATAATTTTTTTATTCACTATTCTCTCTCTGCCTCTGATAAACTCTGTCTGAAGACCTTATTCAAAACACTCTTTTTTTAAAACTCTGCCTGTTTGCCTAACTTGAGCAAAGTACTAAAATTTATATAAAAATCTGTACAAGCAAGAGAAGTACCATCATATGTTTGAAAAAGAGCAAGCATGGTCTGCTTTGCATGCGACACCTGCCATTATCAGACCTTTAATTTCCAACAATAATGTGTACAGCACTCAGGGCTGAATGACATGTTGTGGAATTTTGATGCTGGTATTTAAATTGAACCCAACTCTTGTTGGCAAGAAAAATAATAATATCATGCCCCTGCATTCGAGAGTTAGTCTGGTGTTGGCCTGTAACCCTGATCAACTAAACACTGTAAATTATTACAGAAATGAAGATATCGTTTAAAATTAACCCAACTCAAAAAAAGGTGTTAACCCTGGCTCAGCTGGTAACAAGTTGGATTGTCAACCGCTCGGCATGCCATGCCATGCCAATCCTCTCCAGAAAAATTCTGATACCACAACCAGTATTTCCGAGAGTCGGTCTGATGTGAGCCTCCAACCCCATCACCTAAACACTGTAAACTAATACTGGAATGTAGATAGATAGGTGTGAATAGGTCTATAATGATGTAGGTGTTAGTACCTATTTCTACCTGTAGACTATAAACAATTACCAGAATTCCTTCACTACCAATTAAATGTCAATTCTAAAATCAGAATTCATCGAATTCCTCCACATTTATTCTGGAATTTTCAATAATGAACAAGTAACTTAACACTGCTTTGTGCTTGTTATTTAGCCACTTTGTCAATAAGCATTAAAACCAAAACTCTCAGCAAAAAATGATACCAATTTCTGTCCTTGGTGGCTAATTTACCTTCTTATTCCAAGCAAAAAACTCAATTTGTGACTTGATGATAAACTAACATATTTCTTGAATAACTAGACAATAAAATCAGCTTTTCTGGTATACATGTTTAAGCTTTATCAGAAACTCAACTAGACTTTTCACTCCGGTCTGACGCTTACATGGTGCAGTATTTCAAGTATTTTAAAGCATAATCAAATAATAAGTTGATTCGATTAAAATCAATTCATTTAAGATTGAAATTCCAAATATTTGATTTTCAATTCAATACATATTTAAAACCAGAAAAACCACATCCTGCAACATTTAAAAGAGGTCAAGTTAACTGACACAAATCTTATAAATCTGGTTACCAACTTCATCAAAGGTACCGTTTGTATGTTCAAACTTAATACTAACTATGTAAACACCTTGCCCTGTATTCTCGAAACGATCTTAGCACTAGGATGTCCTAGAATCAATGTGAGCATATAAGAACCTAGGATATCCCAGCTCTAAGATCATTTCGAGAATACATGGCCTTATTTTTTTGAACAGATCTCTATATTTGTGACCTTGGCCGGTGCTTATATAGGAGTTATAATAAATTTTCTCACTCTTAATAAATAGCACTAAGTCCCAGATACAGACACTAGCTCGTAATATTTCCAGTAAGAATAAGCATCAGTGACCTGCACTAGATGGCGCACTTTCCCATTACAAATATTTGAAGATTTATCCTGGCATGTTATAGTAAATAGCACCAATTCACTGATACTAGCTTCAGAATAAGCACCAGTCGTTTGCTCTAGTATCAAAGAATGGTGCGTTATAAAGCGTACATTATCCTATTAGAAATATTCCAAACTATATCCTGGCATGCTTTAATAAATAGCACTAAGTCACTGATACAATCTCCCAGCATTTAATTTAATCTTTCCATGTTTTAATAAACCCTGCACCGATTGACTTATAAAATTTCAATACCAATCTCAACCTGCTCATGGCACTGATAAAAGTATATTAGACCATTAAAACTCTGTACTTCAATGATTTTCATTTCATGGATGGTAAATTAGATTATAGAAATTTCGTATATAGCACTATAAACTACTTCCCTACCTAGTATTAACTTGCAACATTTAGCACTGGTATCAAAGACTTCTGATATACTTTATTAATACAGGTAAAATCCTAAAGTTTGTATCCAAAACACACGCGTTGGAGAATGAAAGGATCTCTATTCAAATAGAAAACTACAGACTAAAGTAAAAGAAATCTTGATATACCTTGCTCATACATTTAGAGTCCTACATGTACGCTTGAAAAATAACTTCCATTTCCAAACTAGCTGTCCTGATGAGAAGTTTGTATCCAAAACACACTTGTTGTTGGAGAATGATTGGATCGCTCTTCAAAAAAAAACCCCATAGACTGAACTAAAAGAAATCTTGATATACCTTGCTCATACACTTTGAGTCCTATATGTACACTTGAAAAATAACTTCCATTTCCAAACTAGTTGTCCTGATGAGAATAGTGTATCCTAAACATGTGCTGGCAGTATGAGATAAGCTCTAGTCAATTAGTAACTACTTACTAACCTAATTCTTTGCTTTGCTCATACACTTAAAAGTCCTGTATGTACAGTAATATAGAAACTTCCATATCAAAACTATCTGTCCTGGTGAGAAGTTTGTATCCAAAACACACGTGTTGTAAATATGAGATGAGCTCAAATATAAATTATAAACAAAAAAGAACTCTGATATACTTTGCTCATATACTTAAATCCAATACGAATATTAATATTAGAGAGCTCACCACCATTTCCTAGTGAGAATTCTCTATCCAAAACATGTGTTGAGGCGAGCTCCAGTCAAATAGTAACCATACTATACTATTGACAAGCAGTATGAGATATGAAAGTTATAAAAGATATGATATACTGGAAGGGAGTAAGTACCTTATTAATGAGATAACCAGACACTATCCACCTCTAGAACTACCTGGTTTTAATTAATAACTACCAACTGACTGGTGAATACATACAACTCAGCAAAAATAACATCACTTGGCCACCAGTTTTACTTATAAAAATACCAGGATACTTTGTTACATGTCCAGTGTAAACAAGATCAATTTGATGAGAGTTAACCTCTTTAGGCGACAATTCCAAAACGATTTTTTTCTGTGTGTGAATGTGCTATATTGTAAGAAAAGCTTCTAAAGAAGTTTTTGTTTTTTGCCAATATTTAAAGGCAGTATTCAAAACAATGAATAGCAACTGTAGGATTATTGACAAATTACTGTTACCAGTATATACTGTTAATAAATGTTCATTATTGCTTATCATAGCATATATCACATCCTAAGATTCAGAAAAGGAGAGCACTCCCTACATTTCTAGCAACAATTCTTAATTCTAGCGAATCTTAAGCATGGCTTAAATGCCAATTCACTTCACCAAGATGAGAAACATTGAACCAGTGTAAATAACCAAGTTTTTACCTATAAATATATTTCTCTACAAGATATTTCCTTATTACTGCTCAAACACATCCAAGATTCAGATAGGACGAGCAAGTACCCCCTGTCTTTCCTATCACAGTTCAAGTTAGAGCACGCTCTGTATCCTATTACAAGCACACTTCCAAAGAATTTATTAAACTCTCTACATTACATTAAAATGAAAACAAACTTTTAAATATCATCTCCTCCCATGTTTAACTCAAAAACATGTACCACATTCACAAGATTCAAAACAATGAATATTCAATGTGCCCTCATAGTGCCCTGCCTCTTCAGCTACACTTCCTAACTTAACATTTGGGAAGAACACCTAAATACTTCCAAAGAAATTATGTTAAAGTGAGTACCAAGTTTCACCTATTGACCATAGACAAATTACTATTATTATGATCTACTCACTAGTCTGTTATACTGTATTTATCTCTTGGTACAGAAAACTTGCTGATTAGGCTCTTTTTGTTTATTGATCTTAAACAAAGAGGCTTTTATTTATACACTGCCAGACCTGTTTGTTGCATGGAATATTTCAGAGATATGTTTTAAAATTATGATAAGAAAACTTAAGGATGGGGGCCTAAAATAATGTCTGTCTCAAAGTGAAGCTAAAAATTCCAACAATTGACTGAAATCCAATGTTCAGAGAAATACCAGCAAATAAAACTCCAATACTGTTCGAAATATATAATCATCATTAAATTCCCAGGAGCCGCGGTGGCTCAGTCCCGGCATAGGTCCAGATAATACCTTCGGTTTTTTCAACCCGGTTTCCCCCTGTCAGTGATGCAGGTACGAGGGGCTGACATGGAAAAAGCGTCTAGTCGTTCGGATGGGACAATAAACCGAGGCCCTGTGTGCTACAACCTGTGCACGTTAAAGATCCCTCGACAGTTGGAAATCGAAAAAGAGCAGGCTAATGCCGCTGTCCTTGCAAAATTTCCCTCATTGCACCCTGCATGGGCATGGCGTTGCCCGTCTTCATTAGCCCACATGGTGCAGAAGAGTAGGGCGTAAAACTCCATTCATTTCATTTCATTTCATTAAATTCCCAATTCCAAGTTTCCAATGAAATTGATACAATTTTTCATTTTTTTAAAAATTTCCTATACTGGCATTTAGCCTACAAGGATTACACTTCCGAATTTTATCCAGAACATTGTCTTTATTTGGAGAAAAACAACATATTTGAACATATATCCTACTTATAACTTCAAAATAAATCCATATTCATAGTTTCAATCAGTATTTAATCATTTTCTTACATTCCAAAATATTGTCTGATTTTTTGGTTCACTGAAACACCTTTAAATAAAAACCTCTATAAACTTTTAGAATTTGTGAAACGAATATAGCAACTTTTATAGAATTCCTCAAACTTTAAAAACTAACACAAAAATGCTGCAACTATCCAGAATTGAAGTTGTTATACAAGCATTAAAATATTCCTTTAAAAACAAACACAAAAATGGAGGTTCTATAAGATTTAGGCAGCCACATTTATATAAAGTTATGAAAATTGATCTTTATCCAAATTCCAATAGGTAACACAAACTACAAGCTACCTACTACCTATAAATTATTATTCCTCATATTTCACACTAGAATACTGCATATATCCACAACGTTTTCAGATTTTTCTTAATCGGGTGGCGAAATTCACACAGAAATCCTAAAAATGTTGGTTAGAGTTTGGTCATTATCTCCTAGAATCAAATGGTATCAATATATTCCTTTCCTATCACCGTGCCAACAATCAAATGTCGAATATCAAACCAACCTGTCAATGTTTTCAATATGTCGTAGAAGTATTTATAGCCAATCAAACGCTGCCAAATTCAATTCTGCTCCGTCAGCGAAGGGATATTGAGTCTCTTAATCCCTCAGTAATGAATGTTCTTGTAAATTGAGATAAAGGCCTGATTCTCGTAGAAATTGGTTCTTCGATTTCGTCAGGTTATTCTAATCAGAAATCTACAGACTTCTTCATTCAGCTTGTATTTGTTTATTCATATGATGTATGTTTGGTGAGATTATTGGTGTATATTTCATAAAAAAAAGTCTTGTATTTCTTCAGATGAAATTGTTTAAATGTAGTTTATTATTGGTTAATTCCAGTCATAATTCCAGTTTGCGTAACATTGGAGGCTTTTTGCCTCATTACAGAATTTAATGATTTTCAAAGTGCAACCCTTCTACCTAGAAAACTTGCTGTTAATAATTTCTAAATCCAAAATCATTGCTTATTGCTGTTATCATGCGTACACAACAGAGTGTAAAACATCTTAATAAATTAAAAAAACAGTCTTGAATAACGCAAACAGCAATCTAACAATATTTAGGTACAGTGATCGCTTCCAGAAATTTTCTATGTAGCACCTAAAAACATAGTTTGATGTCTTTCATGTTGATGTTTTCTTTCATTCTCTCAAGTTGCCGTCAGACAAAACACTGGTTCATACGGAGTTTTGTTTTTTTAACTAAGGATTAAAGAGTTCTAACATAAAGAAAACTTATGGCTGATGGGGTAAACTCAAAATTCTTTGTAATTTTTTCATGGCGCATATAGATGAGATGTAATGATGTGGAGTTTTATTTCCTTGTTTTTTCTTCTGAAGGTTATTGACAATCACTTCCGTACAGTTTGTTGAAAGTAAAATTTCAATAGGGTAGCAGGGATTACCCTTTTTCTTTTAATTTTAAACCCTTTGAAAAAAAAACTGACTTATTTTTTACTTTACTAAGATGAAGTGAAATTTTTTTTACTGACCCTTTCATGCATTGCGATGTAATGTTTCATTCTCAAACAAGAACATTAGCTAATAGTCATTGCAATACTTTAAGTTTAATTAAGCTACAATCTTGATCAAGAAAGATGTTTATTAAATATCTATTTGGCAGAGGAAATATTGTGTTATTTGTGTAGGTAGCCTAATTATATCATACACACAACTGTCACTACTTGAAACAGGATAAGATGTAAAATGAAAGTATCACACCCCCTGATTTCACAGTTAGAGAATAGGGTCTACAGTACCAAGCTATCTTTTGATTCACACAACCCTCTCGCTCCTCCTCTCACCCCACTTTTCTCAATCTTAATCAAAAGAGATACTTAGAATACATGTTCATTCCCGAATAATGTATAAAATGTACCAGTATATCTGGGTAAATCTCTGTCACCCCTTCCTGACGCAAAAAATCAACAAGTTGGCATAACACAGATACTATTATAGTGTGTGGTAATATCGCGTTTTCACTTTTTCAGGCCTACTTATAAACTGTACTTTTTACAACTTTTTTCAATGTCATCTTCTATCTTTTTCCTTATATTTCAAACGTCCTGTGTGGACCAAGCTAATTGTATGTAATTATTATATCATTTATCAAGCTGGTACGAAAATAACATAATATGATAAACACTACAAAATTAATTGCTATATCAAACTATGTTGGAATATGATTGGGGTATATAAAACAGGATTATCAATACAGTAAAAGTGGAGGAATCGAATACATGAGGTACTGGTTGGAAATTGATGAGCTTCCTCTATTTTTAGTACCCCTGAACTGGGAACATCCTCAAGGACTTGATTTACTCAATTAGTTGGCAAGAGAAATATTGTGTTATTTGTGTAGGTAATTAACATATCATATATTACACCAGTACTATGATCTTATATAACAGTTTCACTATATTTTAGTATATTTCCTACTATTCTGCGACTATATTAACCAGTCATATAGCAAGTGCATTGGTAGTGGGTAACAGGGACAGACTGAGGGGTCAGAAAACTGGGTGTGGTCTGAAAAACGAGCTCTGCTCAGTCCACCTCCTGATGGTAATGAATAAAATTGTTTGATGAAAATATACCGATACAAATTAATTATAATTTGAGAAATTATTCTAGAAACACAAGTTTGTCAGATATTGTGAATATTAGGGAACTTACCAAGGGAAATTATTAAACTCTAACTGATTCTGTTATTTCAATGTTCAATATAATTGAAGTCTCACAAACAGAGATTTTCCTGTCCCATTATTAGTTGATCCTCGTAACACCATAAAACGTTAAATTAAGTGCAATTGCAAGAATCACTGAAGTCTGATCAAATTTGAAATGGTGCAAATCGATACAAACAATGTCCCTAATACACATAAAAAGTTTAGAAAAACTCTTTTACAATCTCTGTAAGAACTGAAAAAAAATATCCTGATTTCTCAAAGTAAATATAAAATTCAATATTTATGTCAAATTTGTAGGTTTTTTTTAGGCACAGAGCCCTGGAAATTACAATCTCTTTTAAAAAAGAGGAAAACTTACCTTAACCATGATATATGTTTACTCCACAAACCTACGTTCACAAATAAACAAAGTATGTACAATACTTGAACAACGATATTCTGAACACCTCTCAAATACTTCTAATATGAAACAGTTTTTTCGAGAAGGTTTTGAGATGAATTAGACAGAGTTTCAAGTGGTTAATTTATAGATCTCCAGGCAATGTTCAACAAGTACTTATATTATTCAAGAGCTACCAGAAGTTTACTCTTAGCCACAATGTTACATTAAATGAGATGGGGAGGGGTGTCAAGCATCTTCACCTGTCAAGCTACTACAAACTTTGTCTTATACCTTGACTGCAATGGCCAACTTTCTTGTATAATAGAAGTTTGTAAATGCAGCAATTTCATTGGATTGTATGTTAGTGAATACAGCCAATCAGAGTAATTGAGAGAAATCAAATCAAATCACTGAATTTGGTATACAAGAAAGGTAGCTATTGCAGTTAAGGTATAAGACAAAGTTCGTAATAGCTTGAGATTGTGAAGATGGGTGTTAAGAGGATTAAAGGATTTGCCTTAAAGGTAACATCCCAGAAAGAAAAGGTTGTTTAAATTGTATGTATTATTGATATTTGCAATGGAGTATTTAAAGGGAGCTTTTGGTTTAGAACTCCATTTCGTCAGCCCAAGAGGATACAGAACTGTAGGACATAAAGCTCCTTTCACGCGACTAAGTCTTATAAGACTAAGATTATAAACTAAAAAATCAGTAGGATGTAAAACTCCATTTCATTTCATTAGCCTGATAAGATACAGAACAGTAGGATATAAATTCCATTTCATATTATTAATCTTATAAGCTACAGATGTAAACTTCTGTTTAATTTTATTAGTCTAATAAAGTAGAAAACAGTTAAAAGTAGAAATCTATTTCATTTTATTAGCTTAATAAAGTACAGAACAGAAACTCAATTTCATTAAATAAGGACATATAGCACAACTTTATGATTCCAAGAAGTTAAACAGTAGAATAAATAAACGATTTGAACTGCAAAACAAAACCCAAAATCCAAAACAAGATATTAGGGAAATATTGGTAGCAGCTAATGAACTTTGCCAATGAGGAAGTATATTGATCATAAGTGAGTAAATATTTCATAATGAAAAGTGGTATCGGGTGTCTAGAGGAGTAAGCATACCCAGCCTGGCACCAATCTCATTGAAGACTTGTTAAAGGAAATACCACAGTGAAGTATGAAGGGTACTGACAGATTTATGTTCCTGTAAATGGCAGTAGTGTGGAATCTCTGAAACAGTTCTCATCTGCCAGATGTTTATGTAAACTCAACAAGCTCCATTTCAACATACAATTCATGGTCTTGACCTTGAATGATTTTTCTTATGTTTACTTTGTGGCTCATGTATAACTGATTTAACATTCAAACAGAGGATTCAAAGAGCTTCACAGAAGCCTGTACAGGGTCGTAATACTCTCTGACTACACTGTTTACTGAATTGAACTTTAGCAATCCTTCCGTTTGAATTAAAATATCAACTACAAAATACTACTGAGAGTCTTGAATTGTCTTTGGATTGATAAAAATGATTAAATTTTTAGCTTTTAAACAAAATTTCTTTTTTGTCAAATTTGGCACAAACAAGCATGAGGCATTTACCTCATTAGCCTTGATGTAGTTATAGCCCTGCTGTTGGTTGAAATCCAAAACAGTAAACAAAAGTGACATGATTCCTCAATCTATGAGAGTCTTGGATGCTTAAATATGGGTTTTCGTTAATGGTTATGTACAAGTTCAAACAGTTAAGCTGGGGGTGTTTTGTTAAAATTATTATGATGTTAAGATTCTCCTAAGGGTACTGAGACCTGTAGTTGATTGATTTGAAAATTGAATCTCAACTCTTTGTATGCCATGCTATAGAAGTTAGTAAACTACAAGATGTTGTAGAGAAGAATGTAGATTTACAAGGTATATATAACAGCTACCTGGTCAAACAGTAATTAACCTGACAGAGTGCTGAAGTGATTTATACCTCTAACAACTATCACCTGGGGTTTTACACTTTTAAACATATGGTCAAATACAAAACACTAATAGAAAATGCAGCAAAATCTTCATGATCTGGCCATTTGAAAAGAATGAATGATATTTTTCGGAAAAAATGGGTATTATATTTCAGAGTTTAATCATTTGTTCAAAATGCAAGATCTGCAATCCATATAATGAATGTGTAGGGGCATTAGAACTTTTGGGTATGGCAGCTCTAAGAGCAGTATGGGGCCAAATCTTAAGCATCTGTAATTTTACAATGCCTGCTACACAGCACCTGAAACATGGAGTTATTGCCCCTGTAAACACCCGGAATGTATCCCATTTATTGTTGTAAAATCATTAGTGAAACTCGTAGCAAATTGGAAATTAAGAAATAAACTATAGAATACACCCTCCACCTGAAACCACCTGTATTTACCTTCTTCTTACTTATAGAACACCTGACCATCATCTGTATTTACCTGTGGTCATGTGGAATTGATTAAGACATAGGGCAGTGTAGGTCAGTGAGGGGATTTACAATTGAAATAAGTATTGGTTTTGAATAGATTTTTATGTCTTATTTGAAATAATTGTTACCCTTGCATACATCTGTCCAGCAACAATTGACTTGTGAACACTATAGAGGTAATTTATGTTAAGAATCTAATGCTAACATATGAACAATGTTTATATTATTAGTGTATATTTTTTGCCAACAGACCACTCTGTCTGTGACCTTTCTTGACCTTTATCGGGTCAAATTCAAGGTCATAGCATGATGTAAAGAAACAGCATCCATGTACCTCCAAATAAAAAATTAAAAATATGCTTATATCCACTGAATTTTTCATTCATTCGATGTTGATGGTAAAGTTGGTTATAGTTTGAAGTCTGCCGTTTGGATAAAAGACAACTCTCTTTAAATGTCAAGAGGACTTTTGTTTCATAGAAGGTTACAAAGAACGATTAAAAACATGAGAAAAAAATTACTTGATGGATACTTCTGGAATTTAATTAGTTAGTGCTAGTTTAATTTACATAATGGAGTTCAAGAAAGCATCCATCTATCTTTGAAAAATACTGAGGCTTTGCCTTAACTTTTACTGACAGCTCCCTAAAAAAAATTGGATATTTCCTTGCTCATAGAGTTCAGACCCAGGTTAAGGCAAGAAAGTGCCTTGGGATTTATTTACTATTCCATCATGACTAGGCATGTAACGTTTTTTTTTCTGGTTTTGTGTGTCTTTTATGTGATGGATCGTGGCAAAAATTTCCCTCATTGCACCTTGCATGGTGTTGTCTGTCTTAGCCCACATGGTGCAGAAAATTAGGACGTAAAACTCCATTCATTTCATTTTCATTTCATTTCATTTTCTATTTCATGGCCTGGATAATAAGATCATAGGTGGATGATTAACTTATCATTACAAATACCACATTGTGCATTTAGTGAGATAAGCACACGGATAGCTTTCTAACATACATGTAACATGTAACATGACTGGTATTTTTCTAATGCATGTGCTATTGCAGGTGCATGCACTCTCTACAAAATAAAATGACTTCTGACATTTGTTAAGGTTTAAGAGACTAACTGATGTTTGTAATAGAAAGATACTCTTTCAGAATTAAACGGTTACCATGGAATAAATACGAGATCTGGCGCCAAGGGTTCAAATCTGAATGCGTAAATCAATTACTGTTATTTGAAGTTACCATGTTACCATTTTGGTTAATTTTTGTCTGGATTGTATTAGCCTCTTAGTCTCTATATATCATCAAGTCAAGTACGAGTCATAGATGTTTAAATTGAATGAAATCAACTAGAGAGTTGACTGAAGGTGTGGGCACATGAGCTGTCTTCGTCAGAGATTTTTGTTGTCGATTAAAGTCTTGTCAGGAGTTTTGCCGACTGGCACGGGCACACAAGGAGACAAAAATCTCCAGTCAACAGTTTTCCATCATGTCAATAATCTTGTGCAGAGCATGCAGTTGAAAGGAAAATGAATCTGATTAGATGATGACGGTCTGTCTTGCAGAGACAATTATCAACTTGTTTGACATTATAAATCTTATCGTTGAAGCACAGGCACAGACGAGATTTTACTCAAGACTCTAACCGGCGACAAAAATACAGTTATCAGTCAATATTTCCTCATTGCATTCTCTGCTTAAAATTAAAACTATTTATAAAAGTGGTTTGTGAGTATTTTTATTGGAAGTTATTGTGAATATTATAAGAGCCTTGTATTCTTCAACCTACATTGTTAATAATATCATCAGATTTTCTCCCAAGCATACGGACTGGAAACAATCTACATAACTACATTGTTTTGTTTCATCATTGTAACAATATCCATCATTTAGAAAGTAACATCTCTTTTTTGAATAATAATGATGAGTATATCAATATTTCGTTAGAAACTGGCACTATATCACTATAACTTGTCTGAAGATCGCATAGCGTGAAACTCAGAGTAACAACTTGTATTTGTTTTTTTATTTTTATCACTATAAGTATGCAGATAATATTAAAAATATAATGACTGTAACAGCTTGTGATAATTATATCATTATTTATTTTCTTTGTTAGTTATTGTGTTTCTATCTTTCTCTGACTCAAACACGCACACACACCCTCAAACACACACAAAATAATATTGAATCTCACTAGTAAAATACAGACATTTTTAGAAAATATTCAAATCAACAAGAAACCTAACTACCTAACTATCATCATACTTAATGGAGCATTGTGATTGGAGCATGCAAGCCTCATCAATTAAACTGTTTAACAATTGAAATTTCATTGCTAAGTGTAATTGCTTTTGCTTTTGATCTCTTGCTATGCACTGGCTCAGTCATTCCAGATAATCAGTTGATTAAATTAGATCCAGCCAGGATGTTGTCAACTCTTTTTGACTCTGTGTCAATCTGTCAATTTTGTTCTTTGAAAAAGCCTATGAATTCTGACTTGTAAACTCGCCAGAAGGCACCAGTTACTAGGGTTTGATACTATTCTTATTTAAACAAAGCTGCAAGTGAAAGTTTATAACCTTGCCTGGAAAAATATTAAAACATTATAAAGTGTGAATCACCATGATTGAAGAAAGTAATTAAGATATAAACACGTGTTTGTTGTATGGTTTTAATTAGTTTAATTAATGTTTTGGCAGGAATTTTACCTGTAATTAAACACATATCCTCATTAAGTATTGAATTGATTATAGGAAACACTAATCTGATTCTATGTGATTTATCTAAACTAGTTTGCTTTCATCTTTCTGATTGACAAGAGATCATTGCCAAGGAGCAAAATTTGGGGAGGGGGTATACAGGGGAGTTCTACATATATATTGGTAGTTAAGTTCTATATGTCTTATAAACAGTACATTCTTAGTTATTACAATGTTGTTGATTAAGATGTTTGTGTAACACTTTGTGCAATCCTATATTCTCATTAAATGGGAGGTGATGCGTTTTTGTAAAGAGACGAGTGAGAGGGTGGGTGGTGAACTCATGCCTTGATCTGTACAAATTTAATCTAGATTCACTGGAATTACGAGAAAAGATGATTTATTGAAGGTTACCAGACTTTCACCCACCGACAAAGATTAAAACACATGACCATCATTTGTATGACATAAACAAGCAAAGAATATTATATAAAAATCCAGGGCTGGTTCTACTGCAGAGTCTTACCAATGCAACAAAATGAGATATATAACATTCTGTTTCTAAAACACCTGTTAAAATCAAGTATTCTTCTTTTAAAAATCATTTCCTGCCAATGCCAGGAAAAATGTTTTCTTTATTTGTTTAATATGTAACATTTAGAAGTTGATTCAGCTGGAAACTTTTATTTTCTCAATTTCTTTGCTTATTTTTTCACTTTGTGCGGCAATTGTCTGGATGAATACATGTATTAGAATAATTTGACAGTTGGCTCTTAAGGTTACCCCCCCTTCTCCACGTATTCCTCTTTTATATTGTTCAGCTTTAGAGCATTACTGTCAAACATATTTTCTTTTTGCTTGTCAAAGGAATCAATTTTAATCAAAACTTTGCTCACTCATAGCAAATATTAATTTTTTTGTTCATTTTAATGAATATAAATGAGAGCTTTGTGTTTATTTCGAATGTAAAATATTTTATAGTGATATTGTTTATAAATCATTATGATTTATTGTTTATTTGATTGTTGTTTGTTTATTATGCTATTTTTCATTCCTTCGTCATTTTAAATAAATGGCATTATCACACACTATCTGGTTTTGATTTATCATGGGAGAGGGTGAGGAAAGGGAGAACACAAATATACATGAGAGCTTTGTGTTTATTTTGAATGTAAAATATTTTATATAACTATATTCTATCATGTTTAAAATATAAATACAATTAAAAAACCCCAATATCATGTATCCCTCCGACCAAACAAATCTAAAACAGAATAACAACTGAGGAAAAGAACAAAAATAAACACAAAAATGACATGATAAAAGATTGTCTTACCCCATGTTCATCACGAACTGGTAGCTGATCGTCAGAATTATCCCAACGCATTTTGAAAAAACTTGTCTTGTATTAGTTCCAAGACCAGATGTGAATTGCCGGCAGAAAACTTTGATTCATGCAACACAATATTATAGAACTATAGTCCATGTGGAATCAGTGAAAAGAAATGCCAACACCAGGTAGTTCCTGTTTTACGCCATAATCTTAGTTAAAGATGGCATTACAACTAGCTTGTCTGATAATAGTATTAAGCCTACTTCACATGCAACTCTTGGAAATAGTATGCATTAGCCATCTAGCCATCATTCATCAGGAGTGTTATCGGACCAAGATTATTGAGCATGTTGTCTCTCTGAAAGGGATGTCTTGTTGACAACTTCATTATAAACAATTAACAATATTAGCCATGTGAACTCTCTAAAACAGGTGCAAGGTTGATGTCAGTTGTTTGCAAGGGCGAGCATCACTGCCTCAAGAGCGACACCCCACACCCAATCTAACTGATGTTAAACAATTTGGTGAAATTTTTGTGTAAAAAAATTTATCAAACAGTGAAAATTGTGATAAGAATGCATGGTATTGTGGGATACAGTTACACTGTCTGTTATCTGTTATTTAATACTGGCATTTAGAATAGTGTCAAGCCTGTTTTACACCACACAGTTTTTGTTCTATGGAAAAAAGCAGGTAATTTGAAAACATCTAACAAATCCTTGGTCCTGAACTGGTCTGTACAGGTGTTAATCTGCTTCTCTATCTTATGTCTTTTTGATCCTTAAAATATAAACATTATTGCAGATGATGATCGATGTGGTGCTGACTGTTCACTGTGCTGACAGTGGTACAGTCATACTGTCCATGAAAATATAATTTGTTCATCAGACATCCTTTATCAGACCTCTATCTCTATTTTAGGGCATTCTTGAAGAATTATTCTTCTGAGAACTTTGTTAATTGAAGGCTGTTGTGCATTGAGCAAAAAGTGCTTTTCTTCAGGAAACTTTGACTATCTCTTCCATCTTGAATGATACAGGATGGCTTTTAATCATATCCTGTCTATCTTCACTGATGTTTGTATCTCTTGCACCGAAGCAATCCCTATGCATTTATGAATTATTTGTTTATCTTGTAAATCTCTCCAGAAGTTGGTAACTTCTTATCAAATTGAGGTGCTCCAATGCTGAAATCCATAGTCTCTACTTGTGACCTAGGCCAGTGCTTCTATAAGTGAGTATCTCTTATAAAACCTTATACCACTGTATGGATACGTCAGATATCAGTTTTGTCATTTTCATTGGCAAGAGGGCATGCCAATGCTCATTAGTAATTCTACTTTTGCAGTTTCTATCTGAAAAACAAAGACTAGGGTTGAGTTCTTTAACCTGTCTCTTCTATTATGAATTTCATGATATAATAGAAAACTCCCTGAAGCTCTTTCCCTATTACAGACATCACAGAACTATTTCAAGTCTACTGTATGTCGTAATAGCCAGAAGGGATTTGTAATATATAAAGACCAAAGTAGCCATATATACCCAGGAATATAACATTTGAAAATAGAAATTACCATATATAACCAAAAAGAGATGCTTAAATCCAAAAAGCAATATTAAATTATGTGAATTTGGGGTTGTAATTGCATTACAAAAATCAAAAATATTACAAAAGAGATGCCAAATTGACAATCCGAAATTTGGTATTTGATTAACTTAGCTTATTTTTTTTAAGCTATGTGAATGCCCTAAAATATTTCCTATACTGCTACGATATTGCATTTAAATACAGTTGTAAATGGACCCACAAAGTGATATGAGTACCTTTAAACTAATATTATAATAGTATGAAGTAAAACAGGTATAGTTCTTTATCTAGATCGACATGGCCCTGCCAAATTATATTACCTTCTCTAATACTATACAGTAGTTTGTTATCTTCCTTAGTCTTTTTTCTGTCCTTTACTTTGCCAAATTACTTGTAAAATTCTTACATGAAATACATAACTCAAACGGTTTGACATTTTGTTTTCACTTTTGCTGCATACAACTAGTGGTTAAACGGAACACAATTTCATACTATACTACTCCTTAGTTTAATTGTATTTTACGTTTCAACAATTAACATTGTCATCATCAGGTGAAAATGATCAAGTGGTTGACTGAGTTATATAACCCCTGACCACTCAGTCCACCCCATTATACTGTACTCATACCTTGACTGCAATAGACACTATTCTTGCATCACAAAAGACAGTGATTTGATTGGATTATACACTAGCTTATAAAACCAATGAGACAGAAAGGCTGTAAACATTATGACTTTGTGTTTACAGTCTTTCTGTCGAGGCCTCTAATTGGCTGTATTTGCTAGCGTACAATCAAATTAAATCGCTGCATTTACAAACTTTTATTATATGAGAAAGGTGGCTATTGCAGTCAAGGTATAAGTACAAAGTTCATAATAGCTTGGTTTTGTGAAGATAGATGTCAGATGGTAAAAAGAAGAAAACAGACAACATTAATGTACTGGTTGTTTATGGGGATGTGTTTCACTTTGATATTGGCTTCGAACTAGTGATTAATATACTGTCTTAATTCTTACACAATAACACATTTGGTTAATTTATGGTTCTCATTTTTACATCAGACCTCTGGTTTATCTTTTAATGGTTCCATATGGTTCCTTTCTGAGAAAGATAAAGTCTGAGACCAAAGGCATAACTAACAATTTTCATCTACACTTTCATGGAAACATAAGGAAAGAATGGTTTGAAGAGTGAATCTCTGTGGGTAGAATGCATGTATTATAATGGCCAGTTATTAATCACAAATTTAAGATAAAGTCTCAGACCAAAGGCATAACTAACAACATCTTTCCCCTACACTTTCATGAAATAATTAGAAAAGAATTGACTAAGATGTAAATTTCTTTAGCTAGAATGCCTTTGATATGATGGCTAGTACGCAATATTACTCAGAAATGAAAGATGTTGGTCTCGCCTACACTTTTATAAAGTCATTGCAAAATTTGTTTGAAGATTGGAACTGTTTTAGTAAGAGTGCCTTTATCATAATAGTCAGTCAACCCAATATTACTCAGACAGAGAAGATGTTTCAAAATCCTTCGCCTACTCGAAATATTACTCGAAAATGAAAGATGTTACAGACCAAAGGCACAAGTAGGCTACCAACAACTTTTGCCCACACTTTATTACTTTATTTACACTTGCCACTTCATTATAAAGGAACTGGTTTGAAGTGTTAATTTCTGTGGCTAAAGACAGAAGTATCAACAACTTTCGCCCACTATAAACACTATGAAAAAATTGTCTTTAAACGAAGAAATTTGTTTGATTGGAATGTCTTTCAATCATCCAAATAATATGCGTTAATCTTTATAAGCATAATTATTGTGCACACATTTGCCACCAATTTTCGCCCACTGTAAACATTACGAAGGAATTGGCTTGTAATGTAAATTTCATCGCCTAGCTAGAATCTCTTTGATCTCGACCAGTCATCCTACAAATATTAAGAAATATAAAAAAATAAGCGTAAAATAAAAAATAAAAATTTGGCTTGAAATGAACATTTGGCTATCAAGAATGCCTTTGATATACTGTCCAGCTAGCAAGTTAGTCTAGATAAAGATAGACAAGAATTTGGCCTTGTAGAAGCTATTGAATGATATAACTGTTTTACATCTGGCTTCTCTCTGGAAGTAGAGGTATTCCCAGGTCTTCTCTGGGAATTCCCCTATATCTTATCTATTCTGTTGCCAAATTTGGCTCCCTGATGATCATAGTATGATGCCTGGCCGCCTACACTCTATAGACTATTGAACTACCCAACAGCTGATAAGTATAGCCGAGTCCACAAATGATAGACAAGGGAGATAACTCTTCATTATTGATAATCTCATTAGACCACATTTATGTTAATGCACAAAGGCTCATGAAATATTATACCTGGCAACTCAAATCATGAATTTCATATGTCATAAGCACTTGTTCGAGATACTCCATTTATTTTACAGTTTATTATTAACTCACAGAATTTGTATTATACAGTGACGTTTTTACAGAAAAACCATAGGAGCCACCCCTCAACCCCTCTCAAGAAATGAAGCTGCCTGGCTTTGGTCTTTCCAGTAGAGTATTTATTACACTGTGTTATTGATGTGCCATTTTAGTGTTCCATATGCTAAGCATATTCTTTTGTCTAATTTCAGATGCTGCAGCAAGATTAAAGTTATTATTAAGTTTTGCTGTTGGTGCTCTACTTGGTGATGTCTTCCTCCATCTACTTCCTGAAGCGTGGGCTCATCTTGATAAAGGTAATGATATTATAGTTAGAATCAGTAATGTCCCTTCTCTTCAGTTTATAGGCAAATAAATCCTCATTTTAAATTTATTGGCTCATCCATGCCACGTATTCTCAAAACGATTTTAACGCTAAGATGTCCTAAGGTCTAAACTTCTTACATAGGATATCCTAGTGTTAAGATCGTATGAATACGTGGCCAGGATATAACTCTGAATACTTCATGTCAGAGAGGCTTATTGTTGAAAATTTCAATACCGTATTGATCATGTCTTCCAACTCAACAGCTCTGCTTATTCCTCGCTGACACCGTATCTAGTGCTTGTAGAATATTCGTAATCCAAATGTGCATGAAGGCATTAGAGGCTAAGAGACCTGTAGCATTCTGATAGTAGAAAGTTATTTTGTTATGCCATTAAAGAAAGAAATTGGGCAAAATTTCATTGTTCTTGCTAATTTTTCTGAAATCTGCTGAAACGTTTTACAAATGTATTATGTTTTGAATTGAAAATTGTATTTGATTTTGGTGATTTGTATTCCTTTTTGATTTTAATACGTATTTTTTTCAGATAGTGGAACAAACGCGTACACGAGTATAGGATTATGGGTAATAACAGGAATATTGATGTTTTTAATCATAGAAAAAATATTTGGAGATAAAGATGATGGCAGTTCAGAGGTTGGTTTTAGGTTTTAATTTCTAACATGAAATGTGGAGCGTATGTTGGCTTCACTCATTTCCAACTAGTGGTCCACAATTGCTCGTTAAAAATCTAGAAGGCACAATTCTTAATGGATTTTGACAGACCATTGTGTAAATGTTTATTATCACCCAAGTATTAACCCTATTGAAAATAAAAAAAATTGAAAAATATATAGTATGAGTTATTACCCTTGTTCTTGAAAATGCGTTCAATTTTTGGCTCGTAAACACTCTAGAAGGCACAATTCTCATGGATTTTGACAAAACTTGGTAATATTGTTCTTTATCTTCCAAAAAAAATTAAAAAGAATTGTAAATGTTAGTTTTAATAGTACTATTATCTTATCTCTGTGAGTCTAGTACAGGTATATAATCAGCTATTACCTTCTTATCTTTTATTGATTAGATCTAATATCAGATCTTATCAATCCCATGCTCCATGATATGACTATATCAACTATCTTATTTTTACAATGTTAAAAAATTACAACCTTTGTCTATTGCCTTGACATCATTGGGCTTTTTTCTTGTTTGAAAGTTGTTAAACACCTGTCTGTAATTGAATGTATGATTTACCTCCCTTGTGAGAGTTGAATTTACAGCCAATCAAATGTCTTAAACATCAAAATAAATTTACAATGCAACGTTTACTAGTTGTTAGACACATTGCCATAGTAATTACATTTGTTCTATCGGGGCCTCTACTTGGCTGTATTTGCTAGCATACAATTCTATCAAATTGCTGCATTTACAAACTTAAGTGATGCAAGAAAGGTGGCAAATGATGTCAAGGCATAACGTTGAAATCAGTCTAAATAAAATTCAATTAAAATTTCTTATCTTTTTAGTTTTCTTCTAGAAATATACCTCTACTAGCTTGTGAATCAATTATTTTAGTGATCACTGATATGGTTGATGCTCAATATAATTTCAATATCTTTGTAGGAACCAGAACAAAGAGAAAATACACCAATTAAAGAAAATGGATCAGTGAAAACCAAGAAAATATTGAATGATACAGATTTACGGAAGCGAACATTAAGTAAGAGTGAAGATGATGATGATATACCTGTTGTTAATGGTCGATTACGAAGTCATAGTTTTAGCACCGTCTCAAAAATAAACGTGAGTGTTTTTATATGTCTACATGTCAGGTGCATTGCAAATAATATTCACCTTACTGTCTCATAAATACAGTGGAGGTTCATTCCCTTTCCCGATAAAATCGTGCAGTTTAACGTATGTACAAATGTATGTTCTATATTTCTTCAGGGTTTCTCTCCAGTCAGCCCACACCTCAACCCTTATGAGTATCCGGCCTAGATCCCACCATGTCGATGTAGTAAATTTTCTGAGAAACCCTGCTCTAACTAATATAATATCAATTTAACTTCATTTATCGCAAAAATTTGAAAGAAATGAAATAAGTTTTATTCTTCAAAATAATCGATCTCAAGGGCCAAGGACTTTTCTTTGTTATTTTCCATTTAAAGAAATGTGGGATGGCTAAATTTTTAAACAACACAGTTCAGTCTGTGAATATAGTAATGAGAATGGTTAACTGTGGTTCATCTGTGTTTCAGATCTTACATCTTTAGTATCAGTTCCTGATGAAATGACTCTTAGCATTCAAAATTCATAATTTCATTTTTTGATATTCTGATAGATCTAAATATATTTTTCAGGTAACAGGTTATTTAAATTTACTAGCTAATGTTATTGATAACTTTACTCATGGTTTGGCTGTAGGAGGCAGTTATTTAGTTAGTTTAAAGGTACGTCACTTATATAGCATCATTTATATAGCATCATTTATATAGCATTGTTTATATAGCACCGTTGATATAGCATCGTTTATATAGCATAATTTATATAGCATCATTGATATAGCATCGTTTATATAGCATAGTTTATATAGCATCGTTTATATAGCATCGTTTATATAGCATCGTTGATATAGCATCATTGATATAGCATCATTGATATAGCATCGTTTATATAGCATAGTTTATATAGCATCGTTGATATAGCATCATTTATATAGCATAGTTTATATAGCATCATTTATATAGCATTGTTTATATAGCATCATTGATATAGCATTGTTTACATAGCATAGTTTATATAGCATCATTTATATAGCATCATAAACATAGCATCATTTATAGATTCTTTGGAGTAACAAGTTATACTTCAATGTATGACAGGCATACAGAGTATCTTAATACTTGCTGATGGTGCTAGATTTCAACTTTTTATAGCACCACAATTCAGAATTGACTCTGACATGCTTTTGATAGCAGAAATTTAACTCCATCTGGTAGTAAATCAATATTTAAATACTATACTAAGCCATTTTTATTTCTTGTACAGACTTATATTTTTATTTTACCTTTCCTGTAGGTTGGTATGGTAACAACAATAGCTATATTATTACATGAAATTCCTCATGAAATTGGAGATTTTGCTATTTTATTAAAATCTGGTTTTAACAGATGGAAGGCAGCCAAAGCACAAGTAAGTTCATTCTGCTACTCAGAGTTACCTTAGTGCTTTCTTGTGACTCAAGGCTCATTCCATGCTTAATACAAAATCCTTATCATGACAGCCAGTTTCGGAAATAAAGGCTAATTTTTCAATTAAAGACTTTATGAGCAAAGGAAGCTAACTCAGAGCTATCTTTCCAACAAAGGACAAGTAAAGGAAGCCTAGATAGAGCTTATCACAAGCCATCGACAAATACTTTTGATACCTAATTCACATCAGAACCACTTTTCTTTATTATAATTAAGAAGTATACAAGTTTAAATCAATTGACTTGAGGTATAAAACAACTCTCGTAGGCCTGCAACATACAGTTTATTTCTATAAATGAACTAAATGGTAATCTATATTCCAGTTATTAACAGCGTCAGGGGGAGTAATTGGAGCTTTAACAGCTTTAAGTGCTGAATCCCCAGAAGCAGCAGGTAAAGATTTTGTTATTCTTTAGATGTGAATGTTAATTGTTAACTTCTAATATGTACATACCGATTGGTGAAACTTTTTACTCATACCAAAAGTGAAATAAAGTTGGTCAGTGAGGTTAGAGAGCTTGATGATTCATTGATATATAGCGGAGTCATACTTTGAAGCTTGTGGATCCATTGTAGTTCTGTTCTATGTCTTTCTTTGGTGGTTGTATCCATCTCAGGATCACTGTCTATGATTCTGATGATGTGAACCAGGAAAGAATCATACTATCATATTATACCAAAAGGTTTGCTGTCAATGTGACAACTTTCTCTGAATGCTTTTATAAATTATTTACTGACAATGTGTGTCCATCACCAAAAAAGTTCTTATTCTTGATTATAATTTTTTTTACTAAAGGTAACAGAACAGCATGGATATTACCATTTACGTCTGGAGGATTTTTATATATAGCTTTAGTCACTGTTGTACCAGAATTATTACAAGAAAAACGTGGAAGGTATGTAAGAGATCATAAAGCAAATTAACTTGTTCCAAAAAACTGTCTTGACAACTATCAGTATGACAGGTGCTGTAAGCATGGACAGAGGTACAGCATGTTGAAAATCAGATGGTTGATATATTTGATAGAGAGCTGCAAACTATCAACAAAAAAATGCAATATCAAAGGTTGTAAAAGAGAAAAAGCAAACCATGAACCCCGCTCTCCAATCAGCTATATCTCTCTAGGAATCTTTATTTACATCGCCATTAATGTTCAAGAATTAAAATTTGACGAGGGAAAAGAACAATAAGAAATAATTTGTGAACCGTAAAAACCCAGAACAACCTCTCCCTTGAATTTCTAATTGAGTTCTTGTTGGCATCTCTGTTTAAGTTTAGAATTTAAATTTGTATTTTACAGGGAATCAATAAAGCAAGTGATAGGTTTAATATCAGGAGTGTTATCTATGGTATTAGTTACTGTGTTATTTGAAGAGTGAAAGCACCTGCTGTTTTTTATTGTATATATTGTTTTACTTTGTGATAGAGTGAATAAGTGCTAGAAACTACCTGATCATTTGAAAACCACAACTGTATCTTGGATGGGCATTTAGAAACCACCACTGGATCTTGAATGGCCATTTAGAAACTACAACTGTATCTTGGATGGCCATTTAGAAACCATCACTGGATCTTGAATGGCCATTTAGAAACCATCATTGTATCTTGGATGGCCATTTAGAAACCATCACTGGATCTTGGATGGCCATTTAGAAACCATCATTGTATCTTGGATGGCTATTTAGAAACCATCACTGGATCTTGGATGGCCATTAAGAAACCATCATTGTATCTTGGATAGCCATTTAAAAAAAAACCCCACTGTATCAATTAAATACCACCACAGATTTGATTTTAGCCAAAATAAGATGTTATAGAAATCTTTCAGGAGATATCAAGCCTTATTCTAAAACATTCTAGTTTTCAAGATTAGCTCGTTTTTCTGCAATATTTCCTTCCATGATGAATGCCTTGTGATTAAGTATGTATCAACAAATGCCAAAGAAACAAAATAATATGCAATCTATATCCATTATTAGTTTATAAAAAATGTGTATGTAGGGTGGGCAAGTGGTCTAGGCTTTTTATTTTTTTTATCAAAGCTATTCAAGCCAAATCTTGTTGTGCCATACTGGCCTCTTTTAGGCTCGGTATATCAGTCCCATATTTTTGAAAAATAAAGAAGTCCCAAATTTTCATCAGGTTTTTCTTAAATGTTAGTATTATTATGATCTGTCTTAGTTTTCACTGAAATGTTTTCCACTGCTGTCCAAAAAAGCATTAATGACAGGGGCTATATTTTCTCCTGTTCCTTATAGGGATTTATAGGGGGAAGGAGGGTAATAGTAAAGATTTATAGGGAGAAGAGAGGTAATAGTAAGGATTTATAGAGGGAAGAGAGGTAATAGTAAGGATTTATAGGGGAAAGAGGGGTAATAGTAAAGATTTATAGAAGGAAGAGAGGTAATAGTAAGGATTTATAGGGGAAAGGAGGGTAATAGTAAAGATTTATAGAGGGAAGAGAGGTAATAATAAGGATTTATAGGGGAAAGAGGGGTAATAGTAAGGAATTATAGGGGGAAGAAGGGGTAATATAATAGTAAGGGGGGAGGAGGGTAATGCGACCATTAAATGATAATGAGATCAGTTATCGTAAGAAAGAGGTTGAAAACCCTTGGCCTATAGGCCTAAGGTATTTTTTTTTCAATTATAACAAAAAGAGAACTGTATGGCAATGAGTTATTTTCAAAATTATTGTGTTCATGTGTGGATGTGTTTTTTGTGCAGAGTGTATTTGAATACTAAGAATGTTAGAGTGAAGAATATCTTTGTTTTTTGTTAAATTTGTTGTTTTTTTTATATCATAATTTTGACATGTTAAATATATTATAATCCTTGTAAGACATTTAGAAGTATCACGGCACATTAAGAAATAACAGTTTTTATGGATATAGGCTTCTATTTATTATTTAAACACAACGTTTCATTACACATACAGGTAACGTTATCAAGTGATGATTAACTATAAAAAAAACTATAACTTCTTATATATAACAGAAAAAAAAATCCAAAAATACAAAATAAACTTATTAGGGATTGACTCAGCTAGTTATAAGGAGTTGTAGTTTTTGTTATAGAACGTTACCTGTTTGTGTAATGAAACGTTGTGTTCAATAATAAATAGAAGTCTATATCCATAAAAACTGTTGTTTCTTAATAAATGTATATTGCATTTATTGGATAATGATTGTACTTTTTTATCCAATCAGCATAGGCTTAATTTTTTTATACAGTGAAAATTTATTTCATTAAGAATTTCTCAATCATTTAAGTCACATGACAGAATCGAAACATTTGTGCTCGAAACATTTGTTCAGATTTCAAACAAGCTTGATGTTTCTTGAAACAAAAAACAGACTTTTGTCACTAAACAATAATTCAGGGACAAAAGTCTGTTGCACGCTTTGGGTTTTAGGTTCTAAATAAGTTTAATCGTATTATTAAAAACATTTTTGGTTTCCTCCCCCACTTCTCAACCATGAAAATTATATTCAATATGACCTATCGATAAAGTTATCATTTTGATTACTGTTTACTCATTGATTCCAGTGATATGAAGATCATTTTGTGATTCATTTAAATTGTTAAAGATCAATATTCCTGGAAATCTGATTCAGTTTAACAGTTAACCAATACCTATATTTGATATAACATGTTTTTTATTTATATAAATCATTGTAATATAATACTCACATTAAGTGCCAATTAATAAAGAAAGAAATCTGTCTTATTTTACAATTTTTGTCTGGAAAAGTAGTGAAGCGAAGATGTTTATGCATTGCTAAGTAAGATTCAAAGCTGTCCACTTTATTCTGAGATAATTTGAATAGTAGTAATGAAGGGATTTTAAAGAGATTGTCTAAATTTTTTATGTGTGTCAGGGACACTGATAGCATCAATCTGCACCATTCCAATTTTCAGTCAGACATCAGTGATTCCAGCAATATCACTCAAACTAAGCTAATAGAGAAGGGCTTTATGTGATAAAAGCATATCTTGCGATTAGTGACGTCATCAACCACTTAATTTGAGTTGCAGGAATTGCAGGAACTACAGATGTCTGATCGAATTTGAATGGTGCCAATTTATTCTATCAGTGTCCCTGATACACATAAAATTTTTTAGAAAACCTCTTTACAATCCCTTTAAGCTTGTATAGTTTGAATGGATACTTATGTATCTGTTTATTTTGAATGCTACATGGATGTACCCAAATATTTCATCGACTATATACATATAAATGATACGACTGACAAAAATGCTCATATTAAGACAAATTTTTTTTTATACAAATGATAATTTTTTATAAACTACTATAGCTTATATATTTCATATACATGCAGCTAAGACCACAAGGGTACTGAGCTATATATTCAGAATAATTGTAAATATGAAATTTTAAAAATTGTTTATATCTTATATAATTACTAGAAAGCTCAATTCATTTAAAAGTTAAATATACAGAGGCCTTATTCTCAAAAACATCACTTACAATGAATTTAGAATTCCAATCATCTGATTGGTCAATCACTAAAATCAATATGAATTTAAGTTTTATTATCCAATCAGATTACTGTAGATCTTAAAATCTGGATTTTGTCTTAGTTAATGTAGAATTATCCACACTAAATTGTAAAAACGTCAATGCCATTTTCTATCAAATTTCAACCAATTATTTTATTGTTGTGTTAGGGTGTTACGAGCATAGAATTCCCATAAAAACCACGGGCCTGGGTCATGAAGTTATAACTATATATTTCTAAGTGCTGTTAAATATTTTACAGTTGTTGTATGTCAGGCTTATAATTGCTTGCTTTGTTATATTATATTATGAAAGAGGAGAGGGGTAATTGTGTAGCCAAAGGGGGGCAGCCTCCCCCAATTGCAGCCACGAAAGCAAGTTTTTTGGGCAAAAATCCCATAACTAGGTTAGAGATTCGGGCAATCTCAGATATCCTGCCCCCTCTCAGATGTTAACCTGGCACCGCCACGGAGAGGGGTAATATAGACAAAGCCTGTTCCCCAATGTATATATTTGAATATATTTGTGAATGTTGACAAAAAAATGAATTAAAATGCAAAAGATTTGAATTGTTTATGATATTTTTTGTATATTTTTGAATTGGAAGGCTGTGAAAATGCATGCAAAATTGTACATACAAAGCTGTATATCCCTTCTTGTTTCAAGTCCCTTCCTAAACATAGATTCAGAAGTTCTAATATTTTCATTATATTTTTTATACAGTAAAGTTGTATGGGATGAATTACTTGGTCTATTTTCAAATAACTATATCATAGTCTAAAAGCAGAATGGTGCATTTCCCTAAAATTTATCATGACACCGCACGAAATCATCTCGCGAGCTGCAGTTGGCCGTAGGTTGCACAGGCCTGCTCTGAATTGCTGTGTTCTATTTTGCAAATAATTTTTATTCCTGTATTAATGGGCAGAAAATTTAAATCATTTAATATAAGACTTTTTTTAAAAAAAATTTTCTCAAAAAAATAGAGAATGGGTTTTTAAGCAGAATAAGTCTTGCCTAATAATGAAGATATTTTTCTATTGGTTTGCCATCAAAATGCATGAGACAATGTTTGGTAATTTTACCTTTTAAATAAAAGGGGTTAAACATGGGACCTTATTTTGTTAAATGATATGTATTAAAAGCCCCTAGTTTAAAGAGTGTTCAATCAAATAAAGACCATAAACTGCTATAAGGATAAATTTGTGTGTTTGTGTGTAGCCCTATATAGCCATGTTTGTTTTATAAGTATGTCATGCTGTGTTGAAAATAGGACTATTTTTGAATTTGTAATCCAATATAACAAAATGAATGCAATAAAATCATATTTTTGAAATAAAGGTACTTTTATTTATAGTTGTCTGTAGGGCCTATGGCTTGTCTCCTGTGCAGCAATAATATAGCAAAGAAATGAATGGAGTTTCTTCTACACCCAATAGGGCTAATAAAGACCTGCAGTGTACAATGAGGGTTATTATGCCAGGAAAACCCGGCATAGCCATAAGCCTACATTTTTTCGTAGCTTAAACGAGCACAGAATGTAGCACACCGGGCCTTGGTTTTTTGTCATATCAGAACAACTAGACGCTTTTTGCATGTCATCCCCTCCGACCTGCATCACCTGTAAGGGCAAACAAAATCCGAAGTAATTACTCGTCATACGCTGGGATTTAATCTTTTAACCCTGGACATTTAGGTTAGCGATTCACTAAGCCACTGCGGCTCCCCATGACAGAATATTCAAGCGATTTATTCAAGTGCATTATTCATCATTTATTAAAAGCTGAATTCTCAACATGTAGACCTATTTGTTGGGGAAGCAGGCTTTTTTGTTCCATATCCATCAGGTAAGAACAGAAGTAAAAGCAATTTTCTTCTTGTTTCAAATCTTGATCAAATGTTTCTTTGCCAGATGTATTTTTTTACTTATCAAAGCCTTTGTGGATTATTGCCCTTGATCTTTAAAAAATAACTGTCATAGATGTCTGGACAAACGCGTAAAATATGACTGGTAAAAAGCGGGAAATTTTTCAATCCCACAATGCAATATGTTATTAGAAAAATGGCTGCCTCCATAAAAATTCACAAAAATCATATTCCCCGATGGAAAAATAGATTTTAAGACAAAATAAGACATGAAATTTAGGAGAGAAAAGGCAGGATGTTCAAAGGTAAAAAGTAAGGTCGAGAGAGCACCAGCTTCACGACTGTCAAGTCACAAATACCGAATAGAGGAGGCTGGAGACAAGTCTCGTGCTGCCACATCGAAAAGGAAAGATGCAGGTGCGTGCTTGATTTTGTATGAAACTTTGTTTTCAGTACATGTGTAAGTCAATAAATCAATGATTTAATAAATGGTGCCGTCTGTGGGATGTTAGGTGCATACATGACATGATTTTATGTTTATTTCTCTACCTCACTGCTCAGGTTTAGATCATTTTACTGTTGTTGTAGTTGTCTCCCCTTGGCCGACCGGTTTTATAGATAAGAACTGTCACCGTTAGCAATCATTTCATGGCCCAATTATTTTGGGTCAAATAAGACAAGGGCTTTACCTATAGAATCAGGGCATTTAAAACATAACTCCAAATAAGGATGGATAATTCATACACATTTTCAGCCAGAGTTTCAAGTTGCTGTAACTGAGAGGATGCAATGTATTTTCAAAGAGTTTAAAACTTCTACTTCTAAACCTTCTAAGCTTACTGGTCATTATTTTGAGGTCATTTGTCCTTTAACTTTTGACCTGGTGTAAAGGTCCATATAGACCATGATGGCTACTTCTTGACATAGTTGTATTGACTTACCTGAGTATGTTATTAACTTTGTCTTTGTTTAAATCATAGAACTTCTATGTTGAAATGTTGATGTCCTGTCTATGAAAATTAAGAAAAACTGTCATGGGTTATGTTATTAATCTGTGACTGATCGTCAGACACTGTCGTGTATTTCATATGATCAGTTATTATGATTTCTTTGTTTGGAATTTTCAGAAGTGATTGGAAGAACTTCCAGATCAGCCACTGGAATCAGAACAAAATTCTATTCTCTCACTGGTGATAAACCCAAGCCAAGGCAGCGTGTGGCAGCTAAAAATAGAAAGCTAAGGAATGCTTCAACCGCTAAGAGTACTGCTACTACACAAGATGGCGGTATAACTGAACCTATAACAGGTAGGACTGTCCTTCTAAAGCTAATGAATTATCATGTATTCTTAATCATATCATTATGTTCTTTTTGCATATAATTAATAGTTTTAACCAATCATAAATGTTCATGTATGTAAAGTCTGGATAAACAAAGAAAAAGACTTTTTGACCTTTCTTGATCAGTCACTCATTAGAATTCTGGCGGTAATTCTCTTCTAATTTAGCTAATTATGAATTAATTGTGGACGTGTGAGACAAACTGGTATTTTTCCAAGTCATTAAAACATTTTTACTTTCTATTCATATTAGAATTAGCATTTTCATTTTCATAAATGAAAATAAGGGAACCCATCTTTAAAGAGACAGGTTTTTTAATGGGCTGATTTGGGTCTTGAATATATGTAAATAGTCCTCAGAAGTACTAGAAAATTGCATAATTCCTTCAAAAATAAATCAAACTAGAAATTTCACTTCCTATTTCTATATACATCTTGTTTTATATATGGCAGAGTCTCAGCAAAAGACGAGTCGTATTTTTAACATTCAAACGCGGATAATTCTGGACACACATGGATTTGAAGGTTCAAATTACGACAGTGAGCTGTGAACACTAGTATTGATTGGCTTTGATAAATAATTCCCGTTCCAGAGACTGGGGTACCATTGCCAAACCTGTCCCTTTAAAGTACCAAAAATAAAATGGATTTACATAAGGTAAATATTAGAAATTGTCTTTGTTATGATATTTTTAGACATCTCTCATATACTTTCAGAAAATCAAGAAACAGAGTCTGGTGCAAAAAAATCACAGTCTGCCCAAAAAGCAGCCAGTCAATCCACAAACAATAGTAACCAAGAAAGCAACCATGTCCTGTCAACACATAGTGCAAAACCATTATCAAAATCTGCTAGTCAACACTCCGCTGTAAAAGGAAAACTGACTGGAAGATCAAAACAAGCAACTGTTTCGAACGCAAAAAAAGAATCTGGTGTAGGAACTAAGTCAGTGTCGCCCAATGTGCTAAAAACTGATCTAAAACCTGAAGGAAGAGAACCCCTTTCTCAAACTGATAAAATATTGTCTGAAAACAAATCTAATAAATCTGCCATAGAAGTATCACCCACAAGTGCATTATCTTCCACAAACAATCTAAAGAGATCTCCAAAACGTTCTTCCAAAAAATCTTCTGAAAGGCAAAATCCAAAGCAAAGGGAACTCACAAAAAATGCCACTACACCTAAATTCTCTAGTGCACCGTTGGATAATTGTGAAGGTGTAGGCTCAGTGTTTTTGACTCCTCCACTGGAAGTGACCCGAGGGGGGGACATCGATGCTCCAAGTCAACTGGAAGTCTCAGCTTCTCCAAAAAATGAGGCTGCTGGGTCCAGGAAGCTTGATTCTAGAACTGAAGAGAAAGGTTCAGAAGCAGTAGTGAAAACAGCTAGTGAACAACCAAATCCTGAGAAGGAACAAAACCCACAAACAATGAAGGGAAAGAAAAGAACCTCCACAGAACTTAAAAGGCAAAGTGCTTCACCTAAGACAAGGACAGATGAACTGAAAATTAAAATGCCATTTCCAAAGAAAACTAGTGTCCAAACCTCGCGGAAACTTTCAAAATCCCCAAAAAGTCAAAGTGGATGCCCTCCGAGTGTGAACGCAAGAGGAAATAATTCATTATCGCCTCAAAATTGTGAAATGCTTGAAGATCCACGAAATCCCAGAGTTACCTTATCTCCTGTGAAAACAAAGTCATTATTGAAAACTACTAAAACTGCCACTAAAGTTGCCTTTATACCTCAGAATGTGAAAGGGACAGGAATTGGTCCAAAACGAAAAGTGTCTGCCTCTCCCCACAAGAGAGGCCACCCTAAGGAACTGCCCAAGGAACACCAATCATTACATGCAAAACACTACAAAAATATCAACTCAAAGTCAAAAGTGAGACTTCCAAATTCACCAACCTCCTTGAACCAACAGCCTACTGAATCTAGAAAATCATCAAAATTTAATAGACAGGCACCACGTCCAGTTCAAGGGAGATCACCCAGATTTCCAAGGTCACAGTCAGATGAAGAGGATCCTCTGGAGTCTGTAGTTTGTAAGTATGATGAATGGTTCAAAGGATACCTATAGTGCTGGGTATTGATTACCAAATTGAGATCAATTATCGATGGCAGACTACCGATCAATAATCGATTAATAATCGAAATAATTTAATCCAGAAACCCTGTAAATACTAAATTAAAAACATGCCAAAATTCTTAATTTCATTGGTTATTTTTGCATCATAGAGGTATATATTCTTGCGGGTACAGTGGAGAAAATGTAACTTCGACATGTAATGAATTATTTAGATCATTTTACCCAGCCCCTAAGTACCTATAAACTATTTGATTTAATTCATTTTTTAACAAAAATGAAAGGAAGTTGTAGGGACATTATCACTAGAGCACATTTCCACTATAATAAATACTGATACTGTCCTCAAATTTCGTGAAGGAAGATAGAATTTGAGAGTTGTTTATTTGCTGTTTCGTACAGCTTTAGTACTTCTGAAAACTATTTACATATATTCCATGTCCAAATTAACCCAAGAAAATGCTGATTGTTGCACTTTATAAATGCATGAAGCCATATAAAAGTTGGTCAGTGATTTAACGGTTACCCATCTTCTTTTCAGCCACCTATTCAGCTCCTAACATTGTACCACATAGAAACATGACTAATAGTATTACAGATAATTATTATGGTTCCCCGCAAGGTCAGTTAACATTCTATTCTGAAGGATGAAAGTTCTGAAAAGAGTCAGTTTGATTTAGCTTTTTTTTTCCAGACATGGCTGGCATGACGGTGCTTAATTACCGAGAAGATGTTGGATAACAAGAATAGGTTAAAGCAATAGTCAATAAATGACAGAAATAGTACATGTATATACATCTTGTACTTCTTTAGTTTTCATACAGGCTATGGCGTTAAAGTTCCCTCCACAAATTGAAATAGGAAAAAAAAAGAAACTGTTACCATCTAGTCAAATTTCCCTCATGGCATCACTGATGTCCTCCTTAACCTTATCAGGTGTGTAAGAACAGTGCTTGATTCTAAATCCTGATGAAGTTGAAAAGCTGTGGAAATTTAATTTTCTTGACAATTCTTTTTATTTTTGATAAAATTACATTTTAGATCTGAATTACAAATACCTAAAGCTTTCCATTTGCCATTTTGTTTCAGCCCCAAAATCCTCAAATAAGATAGTACCATCAAAATATGCTCCAAGTAGTATCACAGACACTTTTACTAGTCCTTACCAGTCTAAACAGGGTAGGTTCAATCTTCATCTTTGAGGGGTGTCTGCTTCATGCACAGAAAATAGAAATTGTAGGAGAGGTAGTCCAGGGAAACTCCTACTGACCTGCTCTGGATTGGACTAATGAAGGCTGAAAAGGAACTGAGTCTCAAAAAAAACTTCAACAAGTTCAATTTTCAGCCATTTACACCCAATTGCCTCCCTCCCACCAGTAGTGTCCCACTATGTTCATGGTGCTTTGGTTCATTTACTTTAAAAACCCTGGTCCAGAGCAACAGGTACTGCATCTTCACAATGTAAAGCTTTTATTTGACATAGTTTGTGATAGCTTGATATTGTGAAGATGCAGGTGCCAGTGCAATGAGAACTATGGTTTGAAAAATATATCTTCGTCTCGCTCAGATTAATTCAGGACACATCTAATCGCAGCTTTAGCATACTTTTTTTGCACTCTATTTTTGTGATCCAACAGTTTGATGTAGACAGAGATCTCTCCTTTAAAGGAGCAGATCTTTGGGTGTACAGAATCTTTATTTATGGTTTCAGATTCTGACCAATCAGAAGGCAGCGAAGATGAAGGGGGACCAGTGATGACTCTATCGGGGGATGAAAAAGGTGCAGGGAGTTCGTCAAGTGAGGAAGAGCAGAGACCTTCATCTGACAAATCATATTTCACTGATGTTTGTGATAAAGATGATCTTCGAAGACGAGGATTTCCTCTCTCAGAATCTAAGCCTGGAAGGGGATATGATCCTTACGTGGATTATGAACCTTATCCAAGGAATCCTTACGAAACACCTCAGTATCGAAGGTGGCAAGAATCAAGATATCCATATTACCCAGAAGAAATGGGATACATGCCCCCACAGATTGATCCCCGATACTCAGAGCCATATGGAACTGGTGGTGTGTTCAGACGCCCCCCTGGTTTTAAAATGGACAGAAGAAGAACAATTGATTACAGATCTAAATATGGACAGCAAAGTTACCCTGCTTATAATTCAGCATATATGAGATCTGGTCCAGCCAGACCACGCCCACCAGAGACTATGACAAGAGCTGAGTATGAGATGCAAAGAATGGATGAACCTCGGGGGAAGTATGGTCATCCATATAAAGGACCATTCTACACTGAACCTAGACGTCCATATTTTCCAAAGGCAGAGCCATGGGCAAGGCATCCATATGGTTTCCATCCAGAGGAACACTATAGCTCATATCGAGTACATGAAAAAGCGCCAGTTGTTCATAAAAGTAAATATCAGAAAAGCAAATCCACGACTGACCCACCAGTCCGATCCTTCAGCAGTGATGCAGTTGAAGTGATAGATTACTCCAGAGAAGTGCCAGAGGAAGTTCCTCCACCAAAGCCCAGGCATGCAGCCCATACAAAACACAGCATAGCAGATGATTGCTTGGTAGTGGACATGAATGAGTTTAGGAAACCGAAACCTAAACGGAAAAAAAGATTACCGAAGCATTTACCAGCACAGGAAGAGATAAGCATAGTTACGGAATCAAGCGACAATGAAAGCTTAATGCAATATCCTACCAGAGCTGTTCCTTTTAGTCAGTTCTTAGTGACTCCAGCTAAAGTCTCAAAGCAGATGCATAGAATTGCTGCCAAGCAGAAGACTAAGAGGTTGAAGCCATCCATGCTACGATCAAAAAAGATTCTGAAGAGGGCCATCCACAACAGCATTATGTCTGATTATGAATCTTCTATTTGTGGGGATCCACAGATGGTTTCTCCGGATATTTTGAACTTCTCAACTGAAGCAGTTTATGGAACGAGCCAAGTCAGTTTTGAAGAACCCAATCCATCACCAAAGAGATCAATGAGTGCTCCAAAAGCAGGCAGGTCATTTTCCAAGGATAGGAAGCTTGGAAAGGGTTCATCAGTAGCACAAAAATCAAGAGGAAAAGAAATTTTGTCGGTTAAGCCAGGCGCAAAGTTGTACTCGTTTAAAGACCCTGTGGATGATCAGAGGTTTCTTCCTGAAGTTCCAGCGATTTTTATTGATGATTCTGTTGATAGAGGAACAGCTGAAGAACCTTACGAAGATTTCTACGAACAGACTTGTGAAGAAAGTGACAACCTGTTTGATGCTGAGGATGATGAGGATGAGCCTGAAAAACTAGACAAGGATGTGGATGCTGTGCAAGATGAGAATCTGGAAGAGTATGTCAATTATGCTGAAATGGAGGAAGAGTCTGCTCTGGAGTCTGAATCAGAAGACAATCAAGGTTATGGATTCGAAGATGATGAAGTAGTTGTATTGTCTGATTCTTCTGAAAAAACTGCATCAGTTGTCAATCCATTTGCGGAGCCAGAAACAGAAGACCTGGAAGAATATGAAAGGGTTTCTGGAGATGCAGCTCAAAAGTCTCAACTAATTCATGAAGGCCTTGATGATGATCCTGATATTGTTAAGAAGATGCATTCAGGTCCACCTTTCAAGAAAACACAAAAATCACCAAAAGTCTCTAAATCAAAGAAGGATATTCATGAAGACACCAAAGATCTTAAGAAGTCTCAAAGATCGAAAGAAAGTGGATCACCAACAAAAATGCAAACCAATAAAATTGGACAGATAACGGAGATGAAAAGCAAAGTTTCTAGTGATACCCCTCGAGAGGTACTGAACATCATCAATGTCAAAGAGCCCAATTTTGGAGGTTTTCCCAAGAGGAAATACAGATCTGCAAAGGCCAAAGAAAAGGCTTCCAAAGAGTTGCCTGTAGAATCACAAAACCAGGCGGAAGTTTTGGCAAATGATGGGAAGGAGGGCCACTATACACGTCCCAAAACACTTAAAAAGCAGAAATCTCCAATTACCAACATATCTCCAATGTCAAAAACATCTCTATCACCCAAGTCATCCAAATCAAAATTTCAAACAATGAGAGGCTCTGGTGGTCCAGAAAAGATATCTCAAGTGGACCATGAGGAACTTTGTCATGACCCACCACCATCAGGGCAAACGTTGGATTCCACAGAACAGATTGAGTCTCATCAGCCATCAGTTCCAGTAAGAATCCAAAAATTGGTAAAGGCTAGATTAGCTGTGCATGGGCCAAACAATAATGATTTTGGAAACAGTTCTGAAATTGGATCTAAAATTAAGAAGTTCATGTCTGCAAAATCAAAATTAGTAGAGAACACATCAGTAGAAGAATTGGAAGTGATTACAGATGATAAAGTTGATCTTGAATCTTCTCCTCAAAGACCTGAAATTGTTCCTAGAGTCAAAAAATATAAAGCTGCAAAACCGTCCATGGTACAGCCAGAAGAACCACACTCAGCTAATTCTGATGATGAGCATGCTACTGAAAATGGCCAAGTTGATCACGAAATGCATGAGCACTCAATTCCCCAGCTCAAAGATGTCCTGAACAAGAAAATAACAGTTCCTTGCAACTACCTAAACTCTATTGTACTTCCTGTTGTGGTCATGAGAAGGGCCTTGGTTCATACTCGAACTATTGCAGGGGAACCAATCTATGTCCGTGCTATCAGAACACAAATCAAAAAAGAAAAGGATCATATAGTGAGCATTAAAGTATTTGCAGATCCTTACAATTTTTCTGATGATGAGAGTGTTCCTAGTGTTAAATCATCTCTCGGAAGCAGTTCAGATTCAGAAATTCGCTATTCACTTGTTGAACCCAAAGATCTGCCAAAAGAGAATTCTCATAATATAGAAATGGAAGGTGAACAGGAAAATAGTTCCGGCTCATCACGCCAGATCTTTGATGATGCCAGTGACATCTTAGGACATCTGTCGTCATCAGATGAAGACAGCAATACTCTGTACTCTTTGGCTGAAGATGCTGTTGAGTTCACTGATGATTTGGAAAACAAGGATGAAGAAATAGCTGAGAACCAGTCTGAAACTTATCAATCAAATCAAGAGGAAGCCAAAAATGAAAACGAAATGGATGTGCAACAAAATTCTGAGGAAAATAACAAAGGCAACCAAAATGGTGTGAAATTTTATGTCTCAGAAAGACTTTTACAATCCGTGCCAACTCAAGAACCAATTTGTTCAAAAATTCTAAGAAATCAAAAATCAGATGAAACTAAAACGTCTGTGAAAGGTAGGAAAAGACGGAAAAGTAAAGAAAACACTAGAAACTCTTCTGCTTCACCAAACTTGCAGAAGTCTCCAACAACTAGTCCAAAGTCCTCAAAGAAAGGAAGACAGAGTGGCAGCAAAGTCACTCCCGAAGTTCTAACTAGTGACATCAATGAGCCAGTCCATGTGAAAAAGAAAAGGGGAAGACCAAGGAAAGATAGATCTCTGACCAGTCCAGGGCTCATAAACCAATCTACTTCTTCTGAACTAGGCTCAGTCCAGTCAATAAAGATGAGCATACCAAAGTCATCCATGTCTGAGAAAACTACCAGGGCTTTGGACAAGTTCATGGAGTCAAGTGAGTCAACAGCTTCTGATACTGTTTATACTGAAGAAGATCAACCTGGTACTCCTGAACTTTTTGCAGATGCTGAAGATTTGGTGGAAAAGGATCAAGAAATAACTGGGCATAATTTGGATGAGGAAATTCAAATGGATGAGAAGGAACAAAAAGCTTCAGAAAAGTCATCACATGATTCTTTGATGAAACCACAAACTGAGGATCTCAGAGATTTTCACAATGCTGAGAAAGCTGTTTCAATAGAAACAGATGAAGGTGTAGTTCAGGACTTTGCTACTAAATCCACAGCTTTGTCTGATAGTAGTTCTGAAGAGTCTGAGGAATTGTTTGAACAAACTTCTTTGGATGAATCAACTGCTAAAGAACTACAAAAGAAGAAACAATGTTGTCAGGACCAAGAAGAAAACCAGTCAATAAAAGATGCACCGGAAACAAACAAAGAAACATTTGAATCTGGAAATGTCGTGGAAGTCCATTCAGGGTTTGTTGAAGATGTTCCTGAGAATTCTCTTCATGATGGTGCTGGTATCTCCAAATCTTCCCTTCATGTTGGGCCGAAAGAACCCAAATTAAAATCGCCAACAATATCAAAGAGCAAATCTGTGATATCTTGTTTAAAGGCAGATGTAACTGGTAAACAACCAAGCACATCTACACCAAAATTTTTCCTGAACCAACATCAATGTCTCCAAACAGGATTAGCAGACATATCAGAAGAGTCAAGCTCAATGGATGAGGGTAGCAAGCCTATATCCAGAGGCAAAGTCAAATGGAACAAAAAATTCAGGAGAGATGTCCTTAAGAAGTCAAGAAATAATAGCTCAAAGGATCAAGCATCAACGTCGAAATCTGAATCAAACTATGAAGCTCCTATTGCTGACACAATCTCAGATATTTCATCAATTTCATCTAATTCGTTCGTTCAAAAAAATGATTCTTTGAGCATAACTGGTGTCCAATACATGAGCTCAAGTATGGAGGATGAGGAAGAGGATTATACTCTGAACGATGATGGGTCAGTTCTTTGCGTAATGGATCCGCCCACTTTCATCAAGTCCAGCACTGATACTGTTAAGAAGGCAGCTGATAGCACAAGCGATTTGGGAAAGGTGAGAACCCAGAAGAGACATGTCAGTGCCAGAGAGCTTCAGAAGCAGGCAAATGACCATTGGAAAAAGATTGCCCAGGGTCCCTCTTCCTTGTATTATGATATGGCATTAGAAAAAAATCACTCAAATCCTATAGACCTCACTGATGTCACGACCAAGAACTTGCCATCCAATGGGTTCCAACTGATCAGCTCGTTCGAGAGCTTCGATCCAAATCTTGATGAGGTCACATCCCAACAGAAGATCCAGAAAGGTGCGCATGAAATTGAAGATATCTTGGAGAATATGTCATCTCTTCTGGACACTTTGTATGGTCAGAAAATGGATTCTGATTCTGATGAAGACATAGGTGCATCAAGGAACTTGGTATCCAGTGTCCAGAATAAGATATCTGATGCAGAGGAGGTCCACAACAGCTTTTCACATATACCAGATGAAGAGCGCCAAACTGCTGATGCTTGTGTAGGATCTGATCTCGATCAGGCCACAGCTGTAGCTGACCAACGTCCTCCTCTTTCAGATAAAGAAAAGAGTCAAATCAAGAGTCCAAGAATAGCCAAAAGTATCACACCACAAAAAAGTGCTTCTCCTTTGCCTCTGCAAAAAAAATTAGATCAAGCTGTCAAATCTCCAGCTGTGAAGAAACTGAATCTTTCTGATCCACAAGGTCAATCCAAAAGCAAGCCTAGTCCTATTGATGAGAGTTTGGCTGATTCAAAACCTGGACATAAGACTGATCCACAAACCCAATTTAATCCTCAGACTGATTCAGAAGCACATCTGGAAGAGGTTGAGGCTGCCTTTGATCAAATTACAGAGGCCAAACTTTGTCCAAATACTGGTTCCCAAGCGCAAGAGCCTATGGAAGACACTAAGACTGCCACAGATCATGAACATGGACAGTTGGATGATGAGAGTGATTCTAGAACACTTTCGATTAGCGACAGTCTTTTGTCTTATACTCAGATGAACGAAACAACCCAGAAATCTATGGACAAAAGTTTGAATGCCCAAGTTGTGATTGAGCCATTAGAAAAGAAATTGATAATTGATGGTATAGTTTGGAAAAGAAAAGGATCAATCTGGAAATCTTCCTCGTCCAACTTGGTCAAGACATCTTTGGAGATCTCTCAGTTCCTGAAAGACATGCGACAAGATGCTAAACCAAAAGACAGCAGTACCAAACAGAGACAAGCTAGCACATCAACTAAAGAACTGACAGAGTTTGAGAGAGCCATCAGCAGTCCTAAGAATTTAGTCAAGAAAGTCAGAAAAATTAGGATCAAAAGATTACCCATTGAAGAATCTGAAACTTACAAGATTGACAATGCAAGTACGAAAGCCACAAGTCCAGAAAAGATCAAATGGAGTCCTAGAAAGGCAACGAGTCCCCAAAGAGAGATAACAAGTCCGAAAAAGGTGATGATCAGCCCCAAAAAGGTTACCATATTGAAGCCAAAATCACCAAGTCCAGAAATTCAAGCACCAACTTCTAAATTGGCCCAGAATATCTTAAAGAAGAAACAAATAGAAGCTGAAAAGTTGCAGAAAGCTGAAGTAAATGTTGTATTGGAACTTCCTGGCTCATTTGAGTCCATCCTGTCGAAAAAATCATCACCAGTGAAGGCAACAAAACATAAACCCAAGTTTGATTCCAACTTTAAAATCCCTAGCAAGAAAAACTTAGCTGAAGGAGAAGAAAGTGAATTTGTTTCACCTCTTGAAAAAGGATACCAGGATGATTCTACCACCTCCTTTGAGTTTCAGACCAACAAATCTACAAGTTTGCTTCAATCTGGAAGATCAGTTATGGAAAAATCTGGTTTTGTCTTCGGTGACACGAAGATCATTCGTTCACCTTTTGCAAGAAAAAGTACAGCAAGTGCTGAAACCAGTATCCCTATTTTTACGTCAAAAGTCAGAAACAGTCCTCATCCTGAGGGTGACTTCCAAAAAGAGAAGTTACTTAAGAATTTGGAATCTGCTTTCTCCTCCAAACCGTCCAAAAGCTTCACGTTTGGTGCCTCCTTCTCATTTGATCAAAAATCTTCAGAAGCTTTCAGCACTTCCTTGGGATTCCTGAATTCAAATTCAAAACCATTGTCTGTGTCCTTATTGGCTGAAGAGAAATCTAAGTGTCCTGTATCGCCTTCAGGTTCCATAACCTCTACCTCAAGCAGGTCTACTATCTCATCTGTCAACAAAATAACAGTCAAGCGTAAACTTATTGAATCTTTAGGCACTAGTTTCCTTTCTTCGAAGAAGTTGAAACTTTCCGAAGCTAGCAGCAGTACCCCAAAATATCCTGCCGCTTCAGCCAAACCAGAACTCATTGAATCTTCAATCAAATCTGCTGAAAAGCCTCTCTGTATTGCCAAGTCTCCAAGGACTGAAATGAGTCTGTCCAAAAGCTCTCTAGGCACTGACTTCCACATCTCAAAAACCAAATCTTTTGGATCAAAGAATGTCAAACTTGAACCATCAGTCCAGATCATGAAAAAACTGGACACTCCAAAATCAAAATCTCCATCAAGACCTGGATCAAGATCAATTTTAAAGGCAGAAGAAGATGAAAGTGCCTTTATGACTATTGACCAAACCGGATTCGAATCGAAACTTGCATCGTCTTTAGAAGAAGGGGAACTAAGGGACTCAATGTTAGGATCTGATTCAGATGAAAGGGGAAACAACTCTGATGAAGAGGCAGAGATTAATTCTGAAAGTGAGAGTATTGATGATACAAGTCATGTTTCAAGTTCGAAAATTTCTGACATCAAGGGCAGTAACTCTCTAACTGCTAAGCCTGAAAAGAATCAAGAAGGTTCGTCAATTTCAAAAGAAAACGAAGATAATGATGAGATGATGATGATTCGAAGATTGTCAGGAGAGATGAAGAGTACAGTGAAGAAAGTTCGGAAGATGACGAAGACAAAGAGACCAAAAGTCGTGTGGAGACCAGTCAAGATGAGAGTGAATCAGAGAGTTCGGAAGAGGAGAAGACTGTCGTGGAACCGCTACTGGATCTTTTGGAAGAATATGAAGACGAGTTTATGGATGAATATGTGGCAGAGGTCAAAAGGTAAAGGTCATTATTTTTGGTTTAATAAATAATAGATTGAAAAATTGTTCATATCATGGTTTTGCTAGCTGGTGCCAAGTGTGAAATGTAAGGAATTTGTTACAGATGTTGCATGTTGGGGGCTGCTTGATTGGTGAGTTCTGAACATTTAGAATATACCAGAAGTTCAATAACTCAAGTTAAAACCTGTTCAGAAATCACCAATCAAGTACCACTTTATTTACATCCTATGTATCCAATTTGTTTTGAAATGCATAATGGAAATCCTGAGACCCAACCAAGTTTTGTGGATTTGTCACATAGTTTATTTGTGCGAACAAAATAATGTATATTGATTGGATTTATAAGTTCTAAAGTCCTTAAGATGGAAAAATTGACGTTTTAACAGAATGTTAAGTTAGCTTAAAAACTTTTTCCATTTTTCAGTAATGAGAAAGAGACTAAGAAAAAGAAGCCAGCCATCTTGGATGACGATTTAGATGAGTCTTTGTCTGAAATCAAGGTACCAGAAGACCAGGACAAGACATCAGATTTGGATTTAGATCCTGAAGTTGGCAATTCTCCTGAGTCGTCTGTGAAAGAACAACCTGGACCACCTCTCATTCAGGTAATTCTTGTGGAATAGGTTTTCATTCTTATTCACTTGTTTTGTATGAAATAAAAGGTTAAAAATGGTGAGCAATCTTGCCCTGTGATCATTAAGCAAAACTTAACGCAGTTTTTCTGGGAGGGAACATTTTGTCAATTAAACGATCGAATTTGTGGTATCTTATGAATTCTGAATTGCAATCTTAAAAGGTGACTCCTGCTGTGACAAAACAATCTTTAAATTTTTTATAAAAAAAAGAGGTTGTTGATCGTGGGATAAATGTTGCTACCATTATCTTGAAGCTGATATTGTTAAATTAACATTTCACAAGTTCTGTCTGGTGCAGAAAAGTAGGACGTAAAAACTCAGGACATTTTCTTGGAATTGGTAACATATGCAGAGTAAGCAAAGGCCTGCAAACTTTGGCTGCTAGATTAAGCAAAGTATTGACATACATGATGAAAATCAAGTCGCTCTCAGTTCACTTTGATCATGTAGAATCTTAGATTTTAAAAGTTCAGAAATAATGTTTGATATGAAAAGAAAGATTTTTATTTCAAATTGTAGCAATTAACAAAAATGAAAAATTCACAATGCTATTATTTTTGAATTTATAGCCTCCACAAATATTAATTATTTCATTTCACAACAGTTTTACCTGTTACACATAAAGAAAACAATAACCTCGTTATAATCTGATATAATTAACTAATATTGTAGAATCCATTGAAGATGATTCCAAAGTCCTACTGTTTTAATTATGTGAGAGATCCTAACAGTTGTAGAAATACTGATTGTCATTTTAAACACCAGAGACCAAGCAAGGTAAGTCTATAGTCTTACAGACAATTCTTAGCACCAAAATATAAGTGATTCTTCTAGCCAGTAGAAAATATAACCAATATATATTAACATATATTATGCAATGCCTTACCGTCTCCATGGGAGCTGTGGTTTCACAGTAAAGTGATTGTTCGCTAACCTGATTGTCTGGGGTTCAATTTCGGCATAGGTCGAGATGTTAACTTTAGATTTCAACTTTGTGTCCACCTGTCAGTAATGCAGCAAAAAACGTCAAGTCGTTTGGAGGGGAATAAACTGAGGCCACTGTGCTACAAGCTATGCATTTTCAAGATACCTTGACAGTGGGAAATCGGGAAAAAGTAGGCGAATGCTTTTGTCCTTAAAGCTTGGAGTTTCCCGTCTTCATAAGCCCAGTTAGTTGAAGAAAAGTATGATATGAAGCTCATTTCCTTTCCTGTCATTTATACCCTCCATGACGGCTAAATCCCTCTCTTGATTATTCCAGGAAGAATGTACTCAACACATTTCCAATGAGATTCATGTAGCCATTAAAGAAAACCGACCCAAAGATGCTGTAGATTATTTTATGGAGTTTGAAAGAGCTGGATATGGAATAATACACCATTATGTAAAACCTGTATTATTTTGCTGTTATCAGCTTGGCTTCACCTATACACCTATAGCCCATAATCTACTGGGTGTGCTGTTTAACTTGGAACTACTGGATGCAGAGTAAGTTGAATTTTCATATTCACTGGTTGGAAATATAAGTCTTTTTCCACAGCTATTAATGTTCATATACCTATAAGGTGCTCAGCTTAGTTTTACTCAAATTGACGCTCACATCAAGAAAAGTTAAAATTTGGAGATTAATGTGATAATGCCAGAAACATTGTGCTCTAAGGAATAGATTGATATATTTTTATCTTTGATACAATCAGTTATACACCTGTAATAGCTGCTTTAAATTTGAGTAAAATTTCAGCTGAGTATGATAACAATTTTAGTTAGATTAATTGGCTCATTTATGTAGACACAAGCGTTTAAATCCCCTTCATTTTATTGACTCAACAAAATATGATAAACATTTATTTTCATGTGAAGGTGTAGAAAATTAGATCGAAAAACAACATCTATTTCTGTGGCCAGGGAATTTTGTCCCTAAACATGAGATAAGCTGTATTCAATCAGGTAAAAAATACTTGAAAAATATTCAACTTTTATTATGTTTTAGTATTTGTGACGGGTTTATCCAGTGCTGTAGTGTAAAACGAAGAGAGTTTAGTAAACTATTATGGGAAATATTTGAGGTTATCCAGTCTTTGAATATTCAGCCCACTCCTGAATCGATTCTCACTTTGTTAATGTAAGTAGCTTACACTTAGATTTTATCTATCATCTATATCTCTTTTTTTATTATCAAAATCCTCAATTGTTTTGTCGTACATATGGTATTTTTCAATGTAAACGCAACAAATGGTCAGGGTGATATTTAGCGAAAAATAAAACTCGATTTTCATTATTTTATTTTCATAGTTCGGGCTTTGTCTTCCCTTTTAAGTTGCCTTGATCAGGTGGCCTTTCTCCAAAATCACATTTTTTCAGTCAAACACAGGTAATATAAGTAAAAGCGTATGACGTTAACGTTGTATGATGTCACTTAATAACCGCCGGCTGCTCCGGTATATATTTATTATATTGATGTGTGGCCGGTACACCGGTCGCTAGGGTTGAAAAGGTTAAATGGCATTTACCAATAGTAGTAGGTACAATATATAAACACAACTTTATGGAGCAATAATCATTGGTTGAAGTTTTACTCTGTACTAGAGAACACCTGTGATTATTGGTCTTAAAGCTGTTTCTTATGTAAACAAAATTAAGGAGTCTAATTTGGTCTTGTTCAATTCAGATTTAGTTTCCATAATCAGTGACAACCATTTTCTCATCAAAAGTTATTGTGATAGTTCTAGATTTAAAGTTTTTTTTACTAATTTAAATTTTTTAGGACGTTCTATGAGTGTAAATTTGTGAAAGAGTTATTTGAAGTCATGATTTACAGCAACGAACTAGATTTTACCATTCCTTTAATCATTCGGAACTTTGCCTTGACGGAAGCCTTGAATAACCCAGCCGAATATTTTACCTATGCTGTGAAATGGGTTCAACAAACAAACGAAGAATTTTTGCTTGAATTTGATCATAAGGTATATACATGGTCTTTCTATTAGTTATGACTTGTAGCTGTTATGTTATATACTTGGAAATATCCATGTATATTACCGTCAACCCAGTGCAGAGACTAGGGCTGCAACGATTCACCGATGAACCACGATTCTTTCCTTCTTGTCGATGCATTGCGTTGGATAAATATAATCGCGATGCATTGGCACAATCATTTAACTTCCTTTAATAACAAATGATACGGTATGTCAGATTGTGTGTCATGATTTTATATCTTATTATAATTTTCACCAAAACATTTGTAAAAAAAAACATTCCTGTTTTCGAAAATTAAGTATTTTATTTCACAATTCTTTACTTCTAGATGTTCTCATGTGCTAAATTGTTATGATTTTAAATATTTTTACTATTTTTCCTCTGTTCTTTTCTAATAAATGAATTGCGATTATTATCACAATAAATCGTATCGTCAGATGGGTATCGTTTAGTGTATCGAATCGGAACTTCAAGAATCCTTGCAGCCCTAGAAGAGACACATATTTTTGTTAGAATTTGAAGGAAATCAATATCCTATTATAAGATCCTATCTTTGATAGCCATCTTTGTTGTATCACAGAAGTTTGGCTGTATAATAAGAGTACTCGACTGTAAACAATTTGACTTCTTATATCTTATTTTAGATGCTAGAACAGCTAATCAACATGTTCTCACAAAGTAAACAAATGGAATTGGTGGAAACATTGAATGTCATACGAGTCAGAAAGCTCAGGGTAAGCTTTGACCATTAGACTTGCAAATTTACATAGTGAAACCCTTTCAATCCATTATCTCTATAACTCTATTCTGACATATTTAAAAAGTCCTGACTGAATCACTATATAATATATAGAAGGAAACCTTCAATAAACCGGCACCCCCTGTACACCACAATCCTACATTTAAATAAGGTCCTAAAGTTGCTAATTGTTATCCATAAAGACAAATATTCTATTTCGTGTCAATCAGTACATCCTATCAAACAGTTGACAATATGTAGTTAATTAACTATAATTTAAAAAAAAATAATTGCGTTTTGACGTTAGGAAAAAAGTGATTTTTTTTTTTTAAATTATAAAAGGTGCCCCCTATCTATATACTCTTATACTACTATTAACATCTCTAAATCAGCATCTCTAGATTATTTGTATATTTACAAATTTGTCCTGTCCTGTGCCTGTGCTTTTGTAATACTGTTTTCAATGCAATGTTAGAACAAGTATTCCCCACAAAATGGAGGTTTGCTGAGCAATATTTGTGTCTAAAATTTAGAGCATAAGATTTGGACCTGTCAATTTCTGCCAATATATCAGGGCTGTTGATTTATTTTTTTCCAATCAGACATTTTTGAACGATATTTTTGTAGGGTTAATACTGTAACATGCTTCTCATACTTAAATACCTCTTTATTACTCTTTATCCTTAATAGAGGAAATTTTAAATTAATATACTGTTACTCAACAATAGTAATTATCAAGTATTAATAACATTGTGGTCTGAACTTTCCTTAATAAGAGTTACTTCCCCTTTATTTGAGTACATTTCTTGTCTTCCTTCCTTCTTCTGATTTCTGTCTATTGAAGTTAAAAGATGAAGCTCCTCAAATTGAAGAACCAGAAATTGATCGTGAGGAGGCCAGGATCCAGGCAGCTACCAATTTTGATACTCCAGAACTTCAGAAAGAAGAAAAGACCTCCCATGCCCACAGAATTCAGGTTTGTTTCGATTGAACAGTTGATTTCTTCACGCTTCAACCATATTCAATCCAGAATGAGGCTCTTAATGCAAACATAAATATGGTGACAGTGTATCTCTGCAGTAAAATCACCACCGTGACGTCTTTATAGCCTTCTTTTCAAATCCCACTGACTCAAAATTAATCATATTTTACATCATTAAAATTGACATTAATGAAACTATTAAATGATACTATCAGATGAAGTTTGCCTTCACATATTTAGATTGACTATTCCTCCGTATGGCGTCGCCATCTTTGCATTTTATGCCTGACAATCGATGGTTCATTTAGGAGAAGGTACTATGTCCAGGGTTGCCTGCTTAGCCCAAAAATACCAAATATTTCAAAACCTTCACTTATATTTTGCTATCTACATGTATTACAGGGATGTAAGTTATCATATAATTGGGAATATTTAGCCCAGATATTTCTGGACCTGTGTGGCACATCGTGGCCGAGAAATACAGACTATATAGATCTCTATATTGATACTCTCACTTCACCAAAAACAGAGACTAAAATATTAGAGGCTTTTAAAAAATTCCTGGAGAAGCTTCAAGAAATTGTTAAAGTTGGTAAGTTGATGACATAGAAGTTTTACCCCTTATTTTTGAAGATAATGAGGCTTTTTTCCACCTTTCAAAAGAATTACAGCGAAAACATAAAGATATGACAATTGTTTTGAATAGTGATAACTGAAGATATTTTTGGAGCAGAATTTGTCTTTTTCTGTTAAAGTTTAAAAGTATAATCAAAGGCTTGAGTAAAAATTATTCATGGTTTGAGAATGCATTGTTGAATGGTAGAAAAGCCTTTAGTTGTTCCAATAGGTTAATAATCCAAGACCCCTTGTGATTGGGGTTGGTCTCTAAATAGTTGATGCAACTTTCTTCATTCCATTCAAATCATATTGTGTTACTGGAGATTATCATGTTAAATTTGTTGTTGTAATCACTCAGAGATTTGATATATGATTAGACCAGTGGTTCCCAACCTTTTTCAACCTTCACACCCATGGAGCAATCACCTTGACCTTTCACACCCCCAAAAATTTATTTCATCCACATTCCCAGCATGTTAAGATGTGAGGTGCTCTCTAAATTCAAAAAAAAAATTTTTCCTACGCCAGTATTGGCCACACCCCTGACACTCTAGTCCCACATCCCCAGGGGTGAAAACACCCCAGATTGGGAACCGGGGGATTAGACTGTACATTTCATTTCCATTGTAAGAGAGAGAGACAGGAGCTTTATAAGCTATAGCCTGTTTTCAAATCCTTTTCATATATTTGTGAATAAAGAAAATTACGAAAAAAAACTCTTATTTCTATTGCAGAAAGAAATCATAACGTGTTGTTGGAGTTTGATACAAGATCGTTGAGTCAGATTTGTTGTGGTATAATACAGTTCTGTTGTAATAAACATTATTATATTACTGGGTTTAACATTCTAGAACAACTAATACAGTATGATATAAAAATCTGTAGCCGTTCTCCACACACCATCCACGAACCATTGTTAAATATTTTAGAGATCTGTAACCAAGTTTCTATACCACTAGCTGCTGTTAGAGTCTTAGAAGGTGAGTTCTGTAAACACTCTCACAGGCACAATTCTGGGACGAAATATATTATCCTTGATCTAGAGGCTTGGAAGTATCAGGACATGAACAATCTAGAAGGCAAATTAGAATTATTTATTATCAACCAAGAATGAAACCTATTGAAAAGGATCTAAAAAAACTACTTACCATTCAGTATGATGAGTTATTTCCCTTTTACAATATTTAAAAGTGATTAATGACTCAAAGTTAACTTAGCTATGCTAGTGATTGTCACTGCCAAAAGTCTGAAATTAAACAATGTTGCCAGTGTGTGTTTTTAGACAGTTTGCAAATACTATACCAATGTCATCTTATTGTTTCAGATTTAAAATGGCTGAAATATAACCAAGAAACAGTAAAAGATGTGGATAAATATGGTCATATTTTAGATGATCTGATCGTCAAGTCCGTTAGCAAGAAACTCAATTATCAAGCCTTCCAACTCTTGTCTTTTCTGATACATATTCTAGAATCAGGTAAATTGAAGCACTGTTTTATGCCAGTCATGTAAGGATGATATAATACATATCATAATATGAGCCCTATATCATACATATCATAATATGAGCCCTATGACATACATATCGCTATATGAGCTGAAGACAAAAGCAACACTTTGTGTTCAAAGTACTATTGGCATATCTATTATTCCAACTGAAACTTGTCATTCATTTGGATTCCGCCTCATTATGTGAAGACATATTTGTCCAGTATAGGGGTTTTCAACTTGGGTGATTTTGAAATTTCTCGATTACAATGAGGCACTTTGTCGTCCAGCTTAAAATTTTTGACAATCATAATTTAAGTTGTTCCATTCAGTCAGGCTATTTTCTCTGACATGAAATAGAAAACCAGGGAAACCTAAGAGAAAATCACAAAACAGTAATAATGTATAGAGGAGATAGGTAATGCAATGGATCCTGTGATAGTCAAGTGGGCCTAGTATGATAGTACAAATGATATACTCAGCAATGCAATAGGATAAGCATATTATGGCATGTCAATGGCTATGTTGAACATATTGAGAATGAAAAATTGTATATTTTCAGGTGGAAGAGATGTTGAGGAACTTTCTAGTAAGTTATTTTAATATTTTCTATGAACAGTTTCTATTAGACATTTATTAAAGGGTTTTTTCATGTGTATCAGGGACACTGATAGCATCCATTTGAACCATTCCAGTTTCAATCAGATGTCTTTGGTTCCTGTAATTCCAATAAAACTAAATGTTTGGTGATGTGACTAATCAGGAAGGGCCTTGTGTGGTAAAGCATATTTTGCGATTAGTGACAGCATCAAATATTAGATCACATTCAAGGGTTAAAACAGGGACTTTAGTTGAGATGAATTTTGGCATATTGTTTGCTGTTTTGAAAAGGGCTATTTATTTTATTTTCTTTTGATCCATTCGGATAATAAACCAAGATCCTGTGTGCTACGGATGGGCATGTTAGCGATCCCTCGACAGTTGGAAATAAAAAAGGAGCAAACTAATGCCGCTGTCTTGGCAAAATTTCCCTCATGGTGTTGCCCGTCTTCATTAGCCCACATGGCTCAGAAAAGTAGGACATAAAACTCCATTTCATTTCCGAGATTTTAATTTTACTCTTGTTTTCTTCTTTCAGGTCTTAAAGCTCATTTTAATGAGATTGTGATGTCCAGTCTTTCAAAAGGTGTTGTTGAACCTGCGCTTAAAACATTCCAATTAGATCGTGAGAAACATCGGAAAAAACATTTGTTAACACCCATCACTTTACGATCATTATTCGCTGCTCTTTATCAAATAGGTGATATAGAGAACACTCAACGGGTTTTCAACTACGCCATGGCCCGCGAGGACATTTATATCACACAAGAAAACAGACGACAGATTGTGATTGGTTCAAATTTAACTTTTGGAGAAATTGATTTTCAAATTCGGCATTATCTTTTACAAATGTACAGACTGTTTTGTAACAAGACTATGTCTGGAGAAGTGCTATCTTTTGACGAATTAAAAATATCCATTATTTTAAAACGTGAGGATTGTGCCAATGTACCATTCTTGTCCACGGCCGCACCTCAATGTCAGTATGCAGCATTAGAGTTGATTAAGCTTTCATTGGCTAATTTGAATCCACCAATCAGCTACCACCAGAGATTTACTGCACCAATGAATGGTGGAATTTTCTTTCTCAATCCAACTGATGTTCAGAAATACATGCATACGTTAGATTCTCAAGGTAAAAAAGAAGACTTTCCCCACTTTCAGTTGTCTGCGTAAAAATTGTTTGTCATCCCTTTAGTTAACTTATTAAAGGGAATGTAAAGAGGTTTGATTGATTTTGAATGTATCAGGGACACTGAAAGCATTAATTTTCAATCATTCAAATTTTCAATCAGACGTCTGTGTTCCTGAAATAAGTAAAAAACTAAGTAATGAAGTCATTAATTGCGACGAGCCTTATGTGGAAAAGCATATTTTGCAGCTAGTGACGTCATCAAACAGTTTAAGTGGAATTGCAGGAACACAGACGTCTGTGCAGAAATGGAATTGTGCTAATCAATGCTATCCGTGTCCCTGATACACCTATGACAAAAATAGAAAACCTTTTTACAATCCCTTTAAGTAGATAACAATAAGGCCTCAATGTTTCGAGATGTTTGACATCTTTAAGCAACTGATTTTCCAATAACTTTTAGCAGCAAGTGGAATCTGATAGAATCTCTTCAATCATTGGATTTAGACTTTGGTGACGCTCGATCGGCAAGTTTTGAATAGGTTCCGTCTAGTCTAATTCTGGACTTAATCGAACAGACAGAACCAGGTTATGTCCCGTTTAAAATTTTCTCTGCCATTTTGAATTCTGTCTGCATCTACTATTATTTTTTGGAACTCTGTTCCAAATTGTTAACTTGAATGTTCTGTTGATTCCATGATTCCTGAACACGCAGAACTCACTAATCGAGCAGCCCCTTTAATTTGACAAAAATACTGAATGAATTAATTTTCTGCTTGCTATTTCAGAAATCAAACAAGGGCTGAGATTTACTCCCAGTTCATCTCAATGTGTAGGAAGAACGTCAGGTCCTTTATTACCAAGACATGGTTATCCAGATCGAAACCGATTTCACTTTTCGGGACATGCCCATAATGTACGCCAGCCACGATTTCAACCGAGATCTAAATCTTTGCGCTGGAATTGAAAAATTAGAAAAATTTGAGTGAATTTGTCATTAGTTCTGAGTGTTTTTGACATGAATTTTGTGTAAAATCCTCCTGAAAGACAAAAAAAATGATAGAATTGACGGAGAAACATTTGTTTTAGTAAGTTTATTAATGGTGACATATTGTCAGAAGCTCTGGATGATGACGTCACTAGAGGTTAACCCTTTCAACCCTAGCGGCCGGTTTACCAGCCACACACTAACACAATATATACCCGAGCAGCCGGTCGTTGCTAAGTGACATCATACAACGTTAACGTCATACGCTTTTACTTTTATTACTTGGAGTTCAGGGTATATAACTTTATATTTCATTTACACTCAGTCTTCAAGGGATTAAGAAGTGATGAAGAAGAACTATGGACATATTTTACATAATTTTGTGACATTATGTGTTCTAAAATCAGCATTTAAAAGGTGAAAAGCATTTTGTTCTGTTATTTTTTTTAACTTTTAATGTTATGCCATAATGTATGGTTAGTGTACGAAATGAAAGGGAAAAAGATTTATGTGAGAAAGTGAAATTAGAGTAATAAGGGACTGAGGCAAGTGCCAAAGACTATGATTTGTGTTTTATATGTTATGGTTTGTTTTAAGAAACATGGAGTGTTTCAGAAATAATTGAGATACAGATATAAAAAACCCTATTTAAAAATGTGGTAAAAGATATGAAAATTTATGAAAACCTCGAGATATATGATTAAAGATAAAGTTGAGGTACTTTCATAATGGGTAGTCCTTTTAAATTTATAGTAGTTAATTTTACATAAGGAATATTCCATTCCCAGATATCTGGGTTTCCATATTATCCGCAACAGGTTACCAGTACCGAGCAGGGATATTTATGTATTGTTCAAATCATGGATTTAAACTGTTTATTTAGAAGTAATTAGCTCTATTTATACCAGACTTTCAGTACAGACTGTTCATGTTCAAGACCTCTCGACATTTTGAAATTGAAGAAGATTGGGCTAATGTCGCTGTCCTGGCTAAATTTCCCTCATTACACACTGCATGACAATGCCTGTCTTCAATAGCCATAAGGTGCAGAAGAGTAGAATGTAAAACTCCGTTCATTTCTTTTTCATTTTTTGGTGCGTTCACAATAAACAAAAATAAATGACTAATAAAATATGGACATGGATGTGGTTTATTTTATGTTTAGGAAATTTTGTTCAATGTACTCTACCGTGTTTTAAGAAAAATTTAAGGGTTTGAATCTTTGCAATACTTCTAGATTTCTGCAAACTATTTTAGAAAAGTTCAAATAGTATACTCAAGTCTTAGAATTAATTTGTAGTTTAAATTCCCTGTTGAAATTTTTTATAATTTTCGCATTAAAATTTGACTTTCGTTGACATATATTATTTAGATGTTAGAATTGATTAAAGGGTTATGGTGGTAGAAAGATTTCATTGTTATTTTTTAAATCTGTTATAACCTAGTTAGTTTTAAAATGTTGAAGGGAATTCTAGTTTAATTTCAAAGTGTAACACTGGGTATATTATGTGTAATATTATATCTATACCTTTTTCATAATTTATATATGTTTTCTTCCTATCAGGCCTAACTTAGGCCACCTAAGCTCGGAGAGACACCTCTCATTTTTTGCTTCCCCTTCAGGCAGTTTCTAAATAATCCCCTGAAAGTACTTTATAGAAATCATAATAATGTACCACCATATTACAGTCCCAAATCGAAAGCTGCAGTATGTCAGATTAATGTTAAGACACAAAAACTGCATTTAGTATCCTTATATCCTTTTATCCATCATTGTGTCTATTAATTAATCTTATTTACCCCATTTAATGCATAGAAAATGCATCTAATTATAATTTTCTGTATCATTTATTTTGTTTCAAATTCACGAACAGCTGTGAAATAAAACAACTTAAACTCAGTGTTGTGTTTTTGAATTTTCATAATGGATCATATAAAACCAGAATTGGTAGGAAAACTGACACCGTTGAATCCCAAGAGCCACAAAATGTAGGTTTAGGAGATTGAACTGGCCTGATATCTGTATTAATTAAGAAGATATTTAACAAAACTTGTCCACATTGGCGGCCATTTTGAAATTCAAGATGGCTACCATACAGGGTGCAATTTCGGATGGCCCCTGGACTAAATATCTTTGCATTGTGTTTGTCTAACCATGTTTCATGGTTAAGGGAAAGCGCACAATTGATCACCTAATCCGCCCCGATAATAGATTAGAAATTAGGTTAGGAAATATAGGCGATTTTCCGCTCTTTAGACTACTTGGACCGAAAATGCCAAATACTTAACTTTGCTTAACAGGCCAATTTTGGTCAAGTGCTCATATCCAAATAAATTTTTATTGTAAAGGGAATTTCTAAAAAAAAAAAAATTATACGTATTGGGGACACTGATATCATCAATTTAATCCGTTCCAATTTTATATCGGACGTGAAATATCACACAAGCACTATATTATATTATTGGAGCAACACAAAACACAAATTTGGCGGGGAAATTTTTCACCAAGTAACGGGTATTCCTATGGTTACTAATTGTGCTCCATTGGCATTAACATACCTCATTCACCAGTTAATTACATCTTGCCTTATACAGTTTGTTATCGAATTGTCAATTCTGTTTTTTTTGTTCGAAATTTACACACCTTCCTGTGCTTAGACTGCAGTAGTTGCAGCAACCGTTCAACTTCTCTAGACCTTCTGTAGTGGCAACGTGTTCCTTAAATAAATATTGGAACATTTTTGCAAAACCAGAAGTGCCACAGTTCAACATGTGCACGAAGAAAATCGGCTCTAGAAGGCTCATTTTTGCATCGATTTTCTTCGGGTTTTCATTTTTACAATCTACCTGTAATTTCTGACCTGATAGCACTTGAAAAATTACGAAATTCGAAAATTCGTCGGTCACTTTTTTCGATCAAATTTTTCAATTTCTGTGCAACGTTTTTGTTTTTGCATTGATTGATCTGAAACTTTAAATGCAAAGAGACTTCACTAATGTTAATAATATGATACAGTCAAAATTTGTACGTCATTTCCGCTTTTAGACAGGAAAGCGACTGAATTTCAAATCTACTTCCGGTTGAATAACTTCCGATGTAAGGCCAACGAAATTTATGCTGATCGGTGGACAAGGTAATGACAAAAAAAAAAAACGAAGAAAAAAAGATCCGGACCGGAAGTAATATTTTTTATAGTAGTAAAACACGACAGAGTACACTGAACAAAATTTCCTACACTAATTACTTCTAAATAAACAGTTTAAATCCATGATTTGAACAATACATAAATATCCCTGCTCGGTACTGGTAACCTGTTGCGGATAATATGGAAACTCGGATATCTGGGAACGGAATATTCCTTATGTAAAATTAACTACTGTAATATTAAAAGGACTGCCCATTATGAAAGTACCTCAACTTTATCTTTAATCATATATCTCGAGGTTTTCATAAATTTTCATATCTTTTACCACATTTTTAAATAGGGTTTTTTATATCTGTATCTCAATTATTTCTGAAACACTTCATGTTTCTTAAAACAAACCATAACATATAAAACACAAATCATAGTCTTTGGCACTTGCCTCAAGTAATAAAAGTAAAAGCGTATGACTTTAACGTTGTATGATGTCACTTAGCAACGACCGGCTGCTCGGGTATATATTGTGTTAATGTGTGGCTGGAAACCGGCCGCTAGGGTTGAAAGGGTTAACCTCTAGTGACGTCATCATCCAGAGCTGTCGAAAATATGCCACCATTAATAAACATACTAAAACAAATGTTTCAGTCAATTCTATATTTTTTTTTATCTTTCAGGAGGATTTTACACCAAATTCATGTCAAAAACACTCATAACTAATGACAAATTAACTAGGGGAGAGTCTCTGTTTTACTCCTTTTCCACTTCAAACACCTTCAATTTCATATATACCTCCAATTTCATATACCTCCAATTAGGTATTGTGCTTTCAACCCCCCTTTATGGTTAATCCTACAGAGCGAAAAGTATTCGAAAGTCTCGTAGAATTAACTAGGGATTAGCAATATTGCATAAGTATCCCTCTTAATCTAGAAAATACATAAATATGATTCTCTTGAACAAAATATAAAATAAAATAAAAGCAAAAAAGAAAATCAAAAAAGAACTAGGGCTGTGAACAGCACTGAGCGTGGCCCGTGATACTTTGCCTGATAGCTGTAAGACGTTTTTTAACTTCAAACCCTCTCAAGCCCGGTGTTGATTCGACCACTTTTAGTAAAGAGCCAAGCTAAATGAAATGTTTTGTGAAAGGGTAAATTCAATCTTGTATCAATATAACTTATCGTATGGTTATTTTAATAGCTTCATGGTAGCTATAATATACAGGTATGTGTGAAATGTGAACATTATGTGACGGAATTTCTTTACTGATATAAACATGATCTATAAGTGTCCCACCTTCAGTAGTGTAATGCTGAACAAGTTGTTAAAAACCAAATTTTTGAAAACGATTTAGTATAGACAAATGACCCTCCAAGATATTTTGGTTGAAATCCCTCATAATAACATAGTCTGAACCAGATTCTTGTAATTCAACTAATAATCTTTCTAACATTGGGAGAAATAAATCTAATCGATAAACGGGTGGTCTATAGATAACAATTACGTTAATATTTTTATCCAAAATATTCAAAGCAATGTGTTCTATATTTAAAACTCCCAATTTTAAAATGTTGACATTTTTGTTTTGCTTATAATATACTCCTACTCCTCCGTGCCCCTTTTCTTTCAAAAATTTGAAATCTCTAGTGTCATCATTGCAGCTGCTTCGAGGATGGTGGTGAAGACGGAAACCATTTAACTTTAGTTTTGCTGGAGTTATTGAATTATTTAGCCATGTTTCTGTTAAACAAATGATATCACCTTCTAGCATTTTCCTGTGTTTCTGTAAATCCTCTATATGAATAGATAAACCCTGAACATTGTGTAAAATTATATTAGTATCAGTTGATATGGTCTCGTTTTCGGGTTTTAAAAAAGTATCCATTGCTCCTAATGTCGATTCAATTTTTTCATCACAAATATGTTTTTTTCCGTTAAATCTTGTATTGTAAGACCCTGTAATGTTTTAACTCTGCTTAACGCAACATAGGCTTGACCAGCTTGGAATATTTTATGAAGTGATATTACACCTCTATCGAGACTTAGACCTTGTACTTTGTGAATAGTAACTGCATAGCGTAATTGGAACTGGCGACTAACATCGCCCTTATAGTTAACATGAGGGCTTTCATATCTCTCAATACCAATACTACCACGTGGTACATTTGGCGGAAGTGGAACACTGTCTTCATTTATTCCAACTTTAGCATTATCAAATTTTACAAAAATTTTGTCAGTTTGATTATTCTGATCAGTTTGAATGAATGTTACTTGACCAAAACTTCCTTTTATCAAGCCAGTAGAAACATTTAAATTAATTACTAACATAACTTTTGACCCTACACCTATTTTTAAGCAAGACACTAATGGTGTATCAGTCACTTTAACATTCTGTGATCAGAATGACACCAGCGCATACCAATCTATCGTGTCCAACAAGTCAGTAAGTAAGTTTGTACAATGAAAGTTTTTTAGAGCAGATCAATCTATCATGTACAACTACCCAGTAGATTGGTTGGTACAATGATAGTTTTCTAGAGCAGATCAATCTATCGTGTACAACACGCCAGTAGATTGGTTTGTACAATGATAGTTTTCTATTACAGATCAATCTATCGTGTACAACTACCCAGTAGATTGGTTTGTACAATGATAGTTTTCTAGAGCAGATCAATCTATCGTGTACAACACGCCAGTAGATTGGTTGGTACAATGACAGTTTTCTATTACAGAGCAATCTATCGTGTACAACACGCCAGTAGATTGGTTTGTACAATGATAGTTTTCTAGATCAGATCAATCTATCGTGTACAACACGCCAGTAGATTGGTTGGTACAATGACAGTTTTCTAGAGCATACCAATCTATCGTGTACAACTAGCCAGTAGATTGGTTGGTACAATGACAGTTTTCTGTAGGTTGATGCCAGACAAACAAAGTTGAAGTTGGTGTATATGAGGGTCTGTTTATGGAGTAATCGTAAAAGTTGTAGATTGAACATTGAACACATATCTTTTGTGGTTTTTGGTTGCGTTTCTTTTTTACATTTCACAAAATAAGTTTTTTTTACATTTAAGGAAACACTTTAAAACAGTTACTTTCAGTTTCGATAACCATTAAAACTCAGTGTATGATAAACGCTTGTTTGATAACTCAAAGGTTAGAGGTTCGGATCATGTTACCTCCCTTGACTATTGACATTAAAGAAATATAATTCATCAGGCACGTTTCAGAACCTGGTAGAATCATTTTTACTATTTAGTGTGTAATAATGTGGAAGTGGACATTGGTTACAATCTTTATCACAGCAATTCAATGTAAGTTTATATTTTGTTTAAACATTATAATAGTAGATGTTATTTGTTTGTTTCATTTAACTTGAAATATCATCTAACTAGGAAGTATACAAATTTAAATTCTCGCCATAATAAATAGCGAATCTAACAGTTTTATACTGTTTACTGAGTATTACAATTCAAACCGATTTAATTAAGTTGATAGGTGTAATATTTTCCATCATAATCCTCACTCAATGTAAGTTTATATATCTTGTTTAAAGTCTACACAGGTAACCTCCCCTTAAACATCTTAGGCCATGCACCTAGACAAACATTTTTATATGACTTATTTACCTTATAGCCAATCATATCCAACGTTAGTGTCTTAAAGCATATAGAGCAAGTGATATAGTTTATAATAAATTGAATATAGTTCGCACCAGGTAATATCAATTATAAAATTAGCCCCTATTATCCAATTCTTTTTGTCTAAGTATAGCGTCGACGAAATATGACCTGGACTGGTTGCTTAAAATCTTGGTAATTGACCGAAGCTACAGTAGCTATTGAATCTGATTGGTTTTAAATCCACATTCGTTTTGGTGATGTGACACATTAATCAAAATAAAACGGTAATACCAATTTCTTCGAATTTTAATTCTTTCCTCGAAAACGAGATAAATATAACATCTGCGGATCAAAAATATTATATATAAACGGACAAAAGTTGTCGTAACAGAAAATTCAATAAAAACTCCCAGACCATATTCTCGACATAGACAGGTTTAGTCTGGGCGTCAGAGGCCATCATAAAACTAAAACAATGACTTAGTTGTATAGTTTGTATATTAAATACAGGTGCTAGGTTTGGACCTGATAACAGTTATACCTGTCACTGTTTAAATGATGAAACATGTCATAAAGATTCTGGTTTCTGTGGTGGAGGTTGTGCTACAGGATGGTCTGATACTTCGTGCCAGAGACGTAATCCTTTTAAATTAGCGCTTAATTTCTTCTTCCCCTTTTCGCAAGGTTAATCTTCAGATTTTCCGAACCCGCTTTATGAACCCGGAAACAGAACTTTTGTGTGACAAAAACGATTTGATTCACAAATATTGAAACACAAAACCATAAATATATCCATGGAAATTGTTTTGAAAAAGTGGTAATGTTGTAAAGTTATTTTTTCACCAACAAAGAACGAATATATTGCTTCCTGACCTTGGACATAGTTAAATCGAGTGAGTTCTGCATTTGTCAATGTAATGAAGCATAATTCAACTTACTGCAATTATAATCATTATAATCACTTTTTATCGATGAATTACCCCATAGCCGAACAGATAGTTATTTTGGTTTCCAATAATTAGGATGCAATTAAAACTAAACATCTTCTAAAAGATAGAGGTTTGATCAACTATCAACACATTAGTTGAGTCATAAACTTTTCCAAAAGTTGTACAGTTTTTATAATTTTATGATGCCTACAAAGAACATGATATGCTTCATATATTTAGATTTAGAACCATTGGTTATTCTGCATGTATCATTATATCTATATCAAATCATATCCATATTATCTACATTATATCTATATCAAATCATATCTATTATATCTACATTATATCTACATTATATCTATATTATATCTATATTATATCTATATTATAACTATTATATCTATATTATAACTATTATATCTATATTATAACTATTATATCTATATTATAACTATTATATCTATATTATAACTATTATATCTATATTATATCTTTATATCTACATTATATCTATATTATATATATGATATATCTATATTCATTTTATCTTTTCAAATCAAATTAATTTTCATATTTGTATGCTGCCTACAAAGAGCGATAAATCTTATCTTATCTCATCTTAAGAGAGTCCTTATTCACTTTATTTGGCCCATTAGGGAAGATATATTTCTTTTTGTATCATGTTCCGTTTGTTCAATTATTGAAATATAATACACTTGTGTTCTTTTATTATCCTCTAATGATGATAATAATATTTTGCAGAGAATGTAGCTCTTGGTAAACCATCAGACAAGGTTGGAACTAACAGAGCTAGAATAGAAACTAGTGACAGAACTGCTAATGAACCTGACAAATGTTCTAGTTCTAGTAATGCTATTACTGGTAAATGGTGGGGAATAGATCTACTAGAAGAATATCCTATAAAACACATTATCATCCAACGTAAGAATGACGTTTGTCTCTATCATTTTCCAAAATTCACTAATAATACTAGTTTCACACATACTACTAATATCAAAAACAGGAAACTGAATAAATCCTGAAAGTATAGCTCTTGGCCAATTTCTTGTATCAAATGTAGAAATTTGAAGAGGAACTGATCAACTGCTTTTTCATTATAATAATTATATCTATTTTATCTTTCAGCTAATTGGGGTAGGTTAAGAATTATTTCACAATGACAATTTACTTTGGCAATCAGATAAAAAAATCTTTAAGCTTCGATGCTTCTAAGTCTACATTAGGAAAAATTAGGCAATCCTCGGCAGTTTTCGTAAAGCTGAATATTTCTCGGTAATGAATGGTGTCTTCTTGAGCGAGACTCTTTACTTCCGGCATTTTACTTTTTTTTTTTACCTAAGATAGTAATATTGCAACCTGAATATAGTCCCTAGATTTAGGGTCATTCGAGGATAATTCTGTCATTTATTTACTTATTTAATGGTGGTTTGTGGCTGTCGGTTTTGGACTCGTATTACGAAGCTTGTAGTCATGAACAACCCCTGATGTTTGGACTATCTATAATCAACCAATACTAAAAATGTTTCAATTTTTATACGCCCACGTTAAATGAGGGTCGTATATTGGCGTGTCCATCTGATCCGTCGGTCCGTCGGTTGTCGGTCGGTCCGTCCGTCCGTCCGTCCGTCCACAATTGCTCGTTAACACTCTAAAATTCTTGACGGACTTTGACGAAACTTGGTGTGTGTGTTTGTCGGTTGTCGGTCCGTCGGTTATCGGTCCGTCCGTCCGTCCACAATTGCTCGTTAACACTCTAAAATTCTTGACGGACTTTGACGAAACTTTGTGTGTGTGTTTGTCGGTTGTCGGTCTGTCGGTTATCGGTCCGTCCGTCCGTCCACAATTGCTCGTTAACACTCTAAAATTCTTGACGGACTTTGACGAAACTTGGTGTGTGTGTTTGTCGGCTGTCGGTCCGTCGGTTATCGGTCCGTCCGTCCGTCCACAATTGCTCATTAACACTCTAAAATTCTTGACGGACTTTGACGAAACTTGGTGTGAGTGTTTGTAATCACCCATGGCTGAACTTTATCGAAAATCAAATAAGTCAAAAACTAATTTATATGTGTTATTGTCCTTGTTCTTGGAAAAACGTTTAATTTGTAGCTTGTAAACACTCCAGAAGGCACAATTCTCGACGAAACCCGTGGATGAACCCTTTTAAAATCGAATGCTATTTTGTTTTGCTAGTTATTGACCTCGTTCTTGAAAACGCTTTTAATGTTTTGTTCGTAAAGGCTCTATTCTTGCCAGATTTTGACATAACTTGGTAATATTATTCAGTATCACCCCTAAAAATTCCAAAGAAGTGTAAGACTGAAGGTTGAATATTTCATAGTGGTAATTGTTACAGTACTGCCAAATATGTTTATTCAAAATCAAAGCTGCCATATTACCTTGCTTGTCAAATCTCTTTCAATCTCTTGGAATGTACAAAAACATAAAGAAGACAATCTAGGTAAATGTGTTCATAACAGGCTATACAAACTAGAAAATATTCTCACCTTTGTAAAATTGTTCTGTTTTATAATCACCTTGAAATAAATCATGCCGTAAGATATATGTTATATGATTTGAGTTGCATATGTCATTTCAAATCATGTTTTCAGATTTAGCATCAGTGAATGGAATATTAATACATGTTATTAAAGAGAAAGGAGAACCAGAACTATGTTATAAAGAAGGTCTGAGTTCGACGCCACCAATTGTTAAAAATATAGAGTGTAGTCATGTTATATATGGTCGTTATGTTAATATCAGTAATGATCGTATCAGTCATAATGGAAGATATTTAACATTATGTGAAGTAGAGATATATGGTAAGACTTTATTCATTGGAAGTTATTGGCCATAGTTCGCCATTTTCAGAGGTTGATTTAGGCCTTGAGTATGTGTACAAAGTAAGAGAACTGCATGAAAATGACACAATTCCTTTAGTCTCAATAACGGGAAAATTAGCTAAGCTTATCAGTCAGTGTTCACAGCTCACCCTTGAAATTTGGGCCTTCAAATCCCGAGTGTGAAAGTTAAAAATACGACTCGTATTTTCTTGAGGCTTTCCTATATATAGAAAAGACATATATAGAAATATAAAGTTTAAATTCTACGTTGGGGTATTTTTGAAGGAATTATGTGATTTTTCTTTTATATTTCTTGTACTTCTGAAGACTATTTACAAATATTCAAGACTCAAATCAACACCCGAAAATGATAAACTTGTCCCATTTAACATTCGCAACAACTCATAACATTTTTCCACCTTCATGGACTATTTATGTGTAATAACACCCGTCACTTCTTAATATCGTTTCATTTCAGTATGTTCTGTAGGAACGTTTGGTTCAGATTGTACCAACTTCTGTCATTGTTTAAATAATGAAAGATGTTCAGAGACTGGTGAATGTCCTAATGGTTGTTCTGATGGATGGACAGGAACAACTTGTAGTCAAAGTAAAGTTATGTTTTGTTATTTCCTACATACCGTGCTTATCAAATATTCAAACATATAACTTGATATTACGCAACACAGTAAAACTTGACATAATTTATATTCAAATGATTCTGAAACAATTAATGAATCAGGTGCGATCTAGAAACTGTTTCATTGTTTGTTGGCTACTACCAGCTTATAAAGATGCTATTCTGCCCGATTACGGATACCTCACACAGATAGTTAACGGACTTTATTGGCACTTGATAACAATAACATTTTGAAGGGACATTCCGCTTTTGTTGTAAGTCGAATTTTTTGTTTGCTCAAATTTATGATATGTGTACACTAAAATCTAGAAAAACGTGCTCCTTAACATATCTGAAAGTTTCAACTAAAAAATCCAGTTTTTAATATTTCAGCACATTTTTTTTAAACATAGCGTAAGCTTTTTGGTAGGTGTAAGAGAACTTATAAATTTAAACAAAATAAAGGCCAAATTGTAGAGAAATACGTGTCCTTTTTCTAAAGGTTTCATCTAATATTATGCTGCCGTTATAAAGCCAAAACCCAAAACTAGGCCTTTAAACTAAAAGCAATTGGCTGACAACTAACATAACATTTGACCTATATACAAATGTGACCACGTTTCAACACAGAGTTTTTTAGCTTTTATGTAGAAATAATATATACGGGCCTTTGCTATATCAGCTTAGATTTAGTAGAATTGGAAGACCAACAGACATCTTTCTGAAAATTGTAATGATGCAAATCCATGCTATAAGTATTCCCAATAGATCTGAACAGTATATCCATAAATTATTTTGCTTAACATTTCTAGTGTGTGATAATGGTACATACGGTGCTGGATGTTTAAAACTATGTTCAGATAGAAATTGTTTAGTAGAAACATCACCATGTCATCATATCTATGGTAGCTGTCAAGGTGGTTGTACGGAAGGTTTTTATGGTGAAGTTTGTGATATGAAATGTTCAGATAGAAAATGTAAAGATAGCAATTTACAATGTGAGAGTAAAACAGGAGAATGTATTGATGGATGTCAACCAGGATACCAGTCAATAGATTGTACACGAGGTAAAATATTGAATGGACACTGAGGGCTAACGGTCGTGATTGGATATTGTTGTCATTCTGTAATATGCTTTCCAAGAAAGCAATTTATAAGATATAAAAACTTGGAATAGCCTCGATGAACGCCTGTCTGTAATAGCGTGCACTTGACGGTATCACCATCGTGTGGTTTTAAACTTCACCTCATTCACCTCCACCGACATTAACTTTTTTGATATTTTCTATCTCTAGAATGTTATAATGGAAAATATGGACAAGACTGTTTGTTAAATTGTTCATCAAGATTCTGTAAACTAGAAACAGAGTGTAATATTATAGATGGAGCTTGTAACTGTTCAGATGGATATCAAGGAATAGATTGTACTGTTAAACAACTGCTTGTATTCCCGGGAGACGCCAATGAAGGTTAGACGTTTTAAAGTATAACTGTCTGCAGCCGTAATATGACCCAATGGGTTTAGTAATATACCATGGTCATTTTTAGGGCATCCAAAATAGCTTCTTTCTTTCAACCATTATTTACAAAAAGCGTCATGATAAGACTACTTCTACTTTTTACTAGTCTATTGTTTATTGAGATTAACGGTAACTACCAAGTTATGTTTAGATTTATACTTACATATATATAAGCTTTAACTATACTTTAATTTTGTTGCGAATTCAGTTCAGTTTAAAATAACCATTCAGGTTTACTCATAAAATTTCAAAGTTCAAAATTACACATATATATTATAAAACATCAACATCAACAAATATTTCTGTAATCGATAGCGCGAGTGTTGCTAAGCGACAGTGATGATGTTAGGTTATGACCCTCAGTTCCTGTGCAAGTTTAATGTCATTTCGCACCAACTTTTGTTTCAATTTGTAGGAAGTGAAGATCAGAATTCGGCTATAATTGCAAAGATTGTAGTACCAATTATTACATTAGCTTTTTTGTTTGGAGTACTCGTGGAACTGTTCGGAACGAAACTAAGGTTAGATTTATATTATAACTGCTGAAGAGGTACTGATGCTAAGACACTTGTTTCTATGTGTTAACTCAGTTTCCCTCATTTAGAGTGTCCAGAAACAAAAGTTAATCGGAGTATGCGTTGCTTTACAATAAAACGGAAAGACATGCGATTCATTTGTATTATTGTTGTTTAAAAATATTCTTTATACCAATTGTAGGTCAAGATGTAAAACAAACCAGTTCCGTGGTAACGAATCAAATCACACTGTAGCACAAAAAGAAACAAACGTAAAACTAGTAATTAATCAGCCGTCCACTAACAACCAAGATAATCATTCTGATCAACTTCTTATTTAGCTTAACGTATCGTTTTAAGGGTTGTTTAAAGTTGTTAATGTAACCCTTCTGTGACTATCTAATCAACAGCACTGAATAATCCAATTCGAAGCAGATGTAATATTTTGTTTAAGTAACGTCTCTATGATAGCTAGATATATAATTTTATACAGATATTATATTTTGTTTAAGTAACGTCTCTATGATAGATAGTTATATAATATTATACAGATATTGTATTTTGTTTAAGTAACGTCTCTATGATAGCTAGATATATAATTTTATACAGATATTATATTTTGTTTAAGTAACGTCTCTATGATAGATAGCTATATAATATTATACAGATATTGTATTTTGTTTAAGTAACGTCTCTATGATAGCTAGATATATAATTTTATACAGATATTATATTTTGTTTAAGTAACGTCTCTATGATAGATAGTTATATAATATTATACAGATATTGTATTTTGTTTAAGTAACGTCTCTATGATAGCTAGATATATAAATTTATACAGATGTAATATTTTGTTTAAGTAACGTCTCTATGATAGCTAGATATATAATTTTATACAGATATTATATTTTGTTTAAGTAACCTCTCTATGATAGCTAGATATATAATTTTATACAGATATTATATTTTGTTTAAGTAACGTCTCTATGATAGCTAGATATATAATTTTATACAGATGTAATATTTTGTTTAAGTAACCTCTCTATGATAGCTAGATATATAATTTTATACAGATATTATATTTTGTTTAAGTAACGTCTCTATGGCAGCTAGTTATATAATTTTATACAGATATTATATTTTGTTTAAGTAACGTCTCTATGATAGCTAGATATATAATTTTATACAGATATTATATTTTGTTTAAGTAACGTCTCTATGATAGCTAGATATATAATTTTATACAGATGTAATATTTTGTTTAAGTAACCTCTCTATGATAGCTAGATATATAATTTTATACAGATATTATATTTTGTTTAAGTAACGTCTCTATGATAGCTAGATATATAATTTTATACAGATATTATATTTTGTTTAAGTAACGTCTCTATGATAGCTAGATATATAATTTTATACAGATATTATATTTTGTTTAAGTAACGTCTCTATGATAGCTAGATATATAATTTTATACAGATGTAATATTCATTCTTGTAGTTGAGGGTTTTTATGACAGGAGTGTGAGAATTTGTTCTTCAATAATGTAATGTAATGGACTGACTATCGATTTATCAATACGCTACATGACTATGTCATAAATTTGCTCCGATATTTCACTGAAAATGCCTGATAACACATCGATCATCGATTTGCCTACTCTCATTTGAAGAGATATGGACACATTCTTTCCAGCTTATAAATATTCCAAGTTATGTTTTTGATTTTCTGTCAACTTCATTTCTTATTCATTTATGATCGTCCATATTCAAACAATATTTAGCTATATTTCCTTTAGATGTATTACGCTCTAGATAGAAAGACGGTAAATATTTTATCGATTTAGAGGTCATTATCCTTATACAAAACCGCTTCAGAACAGAACATGTCAACTAAAGCATCAAAAAGCGTCACATGTGTCTTAAATTCGTGTTCGCTGAGCACTGCAGGTGGTGATTTGGATGAACCTTTAGTAATAACACAGTTATATAATGATAAACATATTTTAATTAAACACTTTTTCGGCTATGGTATCCCCATCAGCCTCATTTACATGGAAATTACTTGGTAAGTTGGCCACGGTAACGTTAAAAATATAACATCGATTAACGTCTCCATGGAAACTCAACGTTATGCATTCGTTCATCTGGTTGCAACTTTCTTCACATTGGGTCAGATCTGTATTTTGAGATAATGAAATGATTGGTGCTCCATATAGGTAACAATTATTTTGTGCTTGTAATGCAGCGGTACACTGGGTATTATCATTACATTCTTGATCACAGTCATTCTGGTTCGGGACTTCTGATATACGTTCCAGTAATCTATGATCTATATATTTATTATTTGAATATGTGTAATCACATTCTGAAATATAAATAAAAAAATAAATAAATGAATAAATAACATGGTCCTGTCTAACCTTCAGCCCATGGGCATAATACAATAAATACATGAAAAACAAGGACATAATTTAAAATGAAAAAGTTACACACTATCTTAATTTACAAATAGTTTAGAAATACACAGGTATGTGTGTATTAGCTGGACAGTTATGTTGCTGCGATCAAGTACATGATCACAAAAAAAAAGCAAATTTCATGTCAAACAAGGAAGAAATACTGACTCATATATTAAGAAACATGCCCATACAGATCGAAAAAAATGTCTTAGAGATGAAAACAAAATATTGTATCATCACCTATTTCCTGGGATAAATATGATAGCGATCATCAGCTAATTAAAAAAAACACAGAATGAAGCACACATGATGATGACCGATTATCACTTATTTCCAAAATAACACACACGTGAGCATTGGTAGGTATCTTCTGAAAATCTGGATAGGTTCGCTGAGGAACGGAATGGTGTAGACTAGGCGATCAATTCAATGGTGTGGGTAAACATTGGTCGTCTTCAGGTTCGGAAATTGCTTTGGGGTTATCAGAATCGAATCAACTGAATCCGCTAATGGCATAGTCGGCTTGACAACCTTAGGGCGTGGTACGAAGAGGTTGTCGTCTATGATCATTGATTGACGACATTTTGCAGCACTTTGTCTAGAATATGTTTAGGTGCCCCACGCTCTTCTTCCCAATAAATATTTGGATTAGCCAAACGTAAATATTCCATATGGACCTTTTTAGTATTGCCTGGTAATTGGTGCTTTATTCGAAAATTGACCGGTGAGAACTGTTCTATTATTTTTTAATACGGTTTCCAATGAGTCGGTAATTTTCGATTACTTACTTCAAATTTTGTTTGTTTACATTTTGTATTGAAATATTCCCTATTTTTAGGTCGACTTTCTTCTAAATTAATATTGACGTCAATATAAGCTTCATTTAAGCGAGCAAGGGTAAGTAGGTACATAGTCTTCTCCGAAATAGTTTAGCTTTGGACATAAAAGGGTATCCATCGGTAAGCACACGTCTCTCCCGAAATTGAGGAAAAATGGAGAGTATTTAGAGCTACCGTGGACCGATGATTTGTATACCATGCAAATGCCAGGAAGGTAATCGTCCCAGTCACACTGATCATCACGAATTAATTTTGCCAAACTATTATTTAAATAACCGTGAGTATTTTCAATTTTTCCATTTGATGCCGGATGATAACTACTAGTTTTGATATGGTTGATATTTAATTGTTTTGTTAATTGCTTTCATACATTTGAGTTGTATTCCATGTCACGATCACTAATTATCAGTTTAGGACCACCATAGCGGGGAATAATATATGGCAACTAATTCTGTAGTTTTATTAGGCAGTGCAAACAATTCGACCCATGAGCTAAAATGATGAACAATAAATAAAATATAGCTATTGCCATTATCAGACTTTGGTAATGGGCCAACCAGGCCCGTAGCCTGACCAGTACTCCTGGGGGGCAAACGTGCAATCGAGGGGGGCAATTTAGCAAAGCACCTTGACAGACGATTAAACGTCGGGAAACGGACTTTCGTGGAGTATTTTAGATTCGAGATTATTTTTGTTAAAACACACAAGTTATAATACGTTACATTTTTATTGCCGTTTTAGTTTAAACGTAGTCGGGTATGTTTTATGGCAAAACGTTGAACAAATACGTCCAAGTTAATTTTCTTTGAAGACAAGAAGAACAAGATTGCGCTATCGAAGCTGAGTCATAGATCGTCGTTGTGGTGAGTCAACGCGAGTAAGAGTTGAAAAGCTGCTTTCACACACAGCGGTGCTAGAACCGAATGTGGCAACGTTTGCAGCCAGTGCATATAATTTAGGGAAAGTCAATTTCTGCTCGTATAGTTTTTGAAGAACAAGATTGGAGCCCTGCTTTTCTGTCTTGGCAACGTTATCTTGGAGAAATTGTTTTGACACCTCAATTGTTATGCTTCTCGAGGCCCTTTCCAGTATCACCTACAGCATGCTTCCAATCTGTGTAGCCTTCAGTGATGAAATTTTATGCACCCTCAGATGTATTGTGAAACACCCGACATGGAAATCAAAAAGGGGCGTCCCTTGACACTGAATACTCCAGCCATGGAAATCGATCATACCAGCTGTTACTAAAATGGCGACCAGACTTCGCTGGAAATTTTATTATCGGTTGCTTTGGAACGTCTTCTTTTCCAATGTCACCTGGTACTCCTGTCTTTTCAGAGCATCTTGGTACTGAATCCGTTGTGTTGCCCGCTGTGGTTTTGATACCAGTGTCAGTCGTAGAACCATCAAGCAATTTGTTTTTTTGATCAAATATTTATCCATTTATCCTACGTTAAATAGGTATTCCGGTTTAGGCATTTCTTGAATTAATTTCCGAGTAGTACATTTAACACAGGATTGAATAAAATTAACTACATCTCTGTACATATTTTCCCAAAAATATTTACTCCTAACTTTATCGTTTATCGATGCTAGTATGAGAACCAAATGGAGATTCATGAAAATATTGTATAATTTTAATTTTGAAGGAATCAGGGATGACTAATTGTAGCCGTTGGGTTTAATCATTTTGAACAGGGCGGGATATGTGATAAACTACACCGAATAAAAGAACATAGTCATCTATGGATTTATCGTCTGTGCCAGATACTAAAGCTTTTCGCAATTTGCGAATGTCAGAGTCTTACGATTGAAGTTTTCGAGGAAACGTCAATTCTAGTCTTACTGTGCGTTCGTCATGATCGTCATTGGAATCAAAGTCTGCGGTAAAATCGTCAGGCAATTCGTCATGGGCGGGTTTATCAGTGTCAATAACTAATAAGTCTTTGTCAATTTGCGCGCCATGGTTTTTGGACCGAATGCGAGACAAAAAATCAGCTTGACGTTTTTTCGAACACAGCATTTCCCCAAGCATAATACTCCAACGTTGAATACGTGGTTTTTTATTTTCCGCTGTAAATAGAGCTTTGAGGGGTTTATGGTCAGTAAAAATGGTAAAGTCAGCACCGACTAATTAATGCAATATACAATGCCTCTTTCTGTAGTGGATATCGTAAGTGAGTTGATGCGAAACATATTGAATGACTCTTTCGCCCTCGGGGAAGTCTTAATACACCACCTATTGCGTATCTGTGTATAACTTATAGGGTTTAGTTAAGTCAGGATAAGTTAATATAGGGGCTGATATAAGCTTCTCTTTTAGTGTTATAAAACTTGCGTCTACTTCAGGTGTCATAAAAATTTGGCATTTTTCTTAGTCAGATTAATTAAAGGGTGTGAAATTTCAGAAAAGTGAGGAATATACTTCCGGTAATAAGAGGCCATACCTATGAATGAACGTATTTGTTTAACATTTTTAGGCGCTGACATGTCTTGTATGGCACTAACTCTTTATGGGTTGTGCTTACTACCATCCTTAGTATGACCAAGATATCTTTGGATAGATCTCGTTAGAGGCAACCAGTTTGCTCTCAAGGTCACCAAAGGTCAAGGTCACAAGATATGAGCCTTGACATTTTTTGCCGATATTGAAAAAAATCAACCGGAAATAACTCGAAAGCAAAATCGAAATTAAAAAAAGGCTCCCACACGATTGTTAGAAATCGTTCACTGATAATAAAGACATTAAAATAATGTAAATCCGATTAAAACCTGATCCCTGATTTCCGGGAAAATTTTATCATTTGAAATCTTTATATAAACAATTCTAGCGTGTCGCAAAAAGAATTTTTCAAATATCTATAATATTACGGAAGTTAAAATTTAACATTTTCAAGCATATGTCGCCAGAACCGGAAGTGATATCAAACTTTTTTAGTTTGCAATCAAAATATCAATCTAAATTAAAAAAAAATCAAAAAAATCAAAAAGTAAGTGTCTAACGTGAAAATTTAAATTTGGGCATTAAATACTTTTGTTATATATAATAAGAAAAAGCACAAAAAGTCCATTCAGAATCTGAATACAATAACCATCTATCTTAATTAGGTCACCTGATAGAGCAGTTCAAAGTTGAGAATTGTGCTGTCTTTGGACAGTTATAAGACCGGAAGTAGAAATCGGAGATCAAATATAACAGTATCAACCGATAGTCAAGGGGAATGGCCTTTAATTCTGTAAAGGTCAATGTGACTCAAGTTCAAGGTCACTAGTTATGAGCCTTCAAACTTCGACAAATTCAACCGGAAATTGCAAAAGGCGAAATTCAAAAATCCGCTTCCCAAATTTTTTTGCTCTTCCATTTAAAATCATCAAAATCGGATGAGCCGTTATCTCACATATTTCAAGAAAATGCAAATGGCGGCCAAAATATCAATTTTCAATCTGGACATGACTGTACCCTCAGCACACTGACCTACTACCTTCCGGCCATCACTGCAGTGGGTATATGTGGTACAATTGCTAGGTACAGGTTGATAGATGCAGGCTGAAGTATATAGAGAAAATGTCATTGTCGTACAAAGTCATTCGGATCAGTGGCTCAACTACCACATGAACTGGTTGAACCAAGGCCACGGGTCCCTACCCCAGAAAAAAATGCAGGGGAGGGGCTCCACTCATCTAGTTGGTCGAATGTTTCCTATCTGAGAAGGTAATGGACGAATCTCCAAGAAACTGGTCTATTGTTGGGGTTAGTGCCTCGATATGAGCGTGTCAAACTTGTCGACTACGACTGTGCCAATTTGATTTTACACAAAAGGAGTATAAAGGAAACCTAAACACTACGCATTTTGAGATCACGGTTGGTAATAACAGTAAAGATATACTTTAGACCATGTTCATTGGGCAGCACTACTCGATCATGTTTTCTTGAAAGAAAAAGGTATCCAAATACAATCAAGCAATTAACGACGGGTCCATTACAGTTAGAAAGCGTTGAGTGGTTGCCATTGGTGTATATTCCACCTTAAACTAAGTTTAAGTTTTTTTGGAATAGTTCGTGCAAGAATCAAAATAATCGTATGATATTACCTAAGTTTCCAATGATATCTGGTTCATGTACAGATCGATACCCATAGTAAAACTTCTGTTATCATTTTTCTGGTACTTTGCTCTCTATCTGTTCAGATGGCACTTCCGAGTCAGCATGGTCACAGATTCCCTTCTTTTGGTTGAAAATCAAACCATTGTGTCACAGGATGGACGGACGGAATGCTTCGCACATCAGAATCACCCCAAAGAAGACTCAATAATAAGAGATATAAATTAACAAATTTACTTAGCCGGCAACAACACATACATAGTATACATATTTAACAACAATAAACATAAAAATATACACAACCACCCCCCAATTTCAGTTCATGATCATCTTCTTCAGCTATCATACTAATAAAAGTTCTCCCGTAAGATTTGTCCACCATCATAGTACAATTCATTACGATCTCAGTTGGTAGTTAATCAACTGGCACATCCGTAACAGATATCAATACAGATTACAGGTTACACATAACCAATAACCACACACATAGGGATACAGATTATACCCTAACAAAAGGTTGGTCGTCTACAGTCGTGTCTCCATAATTCGTTACTAGATAGACACAGAAATGCCTTGTTGCGTCACCCAGACAACATTTCCAACACCATTAGATGGATACTAACTTTATATAATTGTCATCCAGACTATTAGTACCATCTTATAAGTTACCATAGAACTATACCATATCAGCTATCAACCATTTTCATTATGTCACCCAAGACTAGTCGAAGTCTACATTACAAAAAGTAGAGCTGAGGAAACTAATGGATTTTTATCATCAAGACATCTACGACTACGATGAAACGCTGAACGACCAGACTAAAGACAAAACTCTGATTAAATCAGAATGAGCCACGAAACTAAATACTTCGAGCCATATATACCCTGTGTTACCAATGCACGTGCTAAGCCTGCTTTGAAACTATTAAAGTTACACGTCAATACATTTTCGATTAACCAGACCCTAAATTATTCACATAAATATACACTGTGATAATCTAATCTATATAAACAACAAAACAAACTTTAAAGATACAGTCTCCCTTAAAGAGAGGTTACACCAAAAATCTAACACGACTTTGTGACACATTGGAGCAAGACATCGGCAGGAATCGAAAGTGATACTTCCAACACTATACAAACTTACTCAGAGGGAACAGCGACGATATCTAGATTAGAAGAACTAATTTTATCCTTTTTTTTCTCAGATATCTCGTGTTTCAGAATGAATGATACAAGCAGTGAAATGAGGTTTCATGTTAAACTTTTATCTTCAACAATAACTAGCGATGAGTGGTATACGTGGACAATCACAGCCCCTAGAATCGAGAAATTCATTCTTACATTTGGCATAGTAGTCGGGACTAATATCACGGTCGACATTTTCAGTATTGGAAACACATTTTCCAATCCAGGGGTTGCAGATTCCATCGTCTTTACATGGTCTTCTCAAATATTCCCTTCTATTGTTAAAATGGTAGTACTAGGTACAGTCCGCTTTTACCATATAGATACGACACATCTTCTAATGGCTCTGGTGGAAGTTTCAGTGACTACTCTGGGCTATAGCTACTCCCAAGAGAGCTGCTGCTACGACAAAGGTCAGCATTGTACAAATCTGAAACCTGAATTAAAATTTCAAATCAATGCAAGTGGTTTATATAGGTATTTTTAATGGGTGTTAGGTCTCTACTAAAGTCGAGTTGCACAATATAGCTAATAGAGTGAAACCGCAAAGTCAGACACGATATTTCGGTGAAAAATTGTCAAATCATCACGAACTTCGATAGGGATCATCTTCATAATAACATTGACCCACAAAATAAAAAGCAAATGTGAACGAACGGACCGATGGGGCGAATACTGTATACGACCAAATTATTATATGGGCGTATAAAAAAGTGGAATACCCCTTTAAATATACATTCGTTGTCATTTCCAATATTATTCATAGTATTTGGCGGAAATTTAGTCTTCGTTTTCAGATCTCTTTGACTCAATTCAGACAGTTCGGAATTTTACACCCACTGGGTACATAGGTAAATGACTAGTCAACATTTGCTGCCAGTTTATGTTGATATCGCAAACTAGGTATAGTTGTTGGTAGTCGTAGTGGTTGGTAGTTGGATTGGTTAAATTGGATGTTGAAGTGTCAAAGTCTCACCTGTTGAATGCTGATCTGGCATCTGTCATTTTGAATACTCTCAATGATGTTGATGTATGAAGTGTCAAAGTCTCATGTGTTGAATATTGATCCGGCATCTGTCATTTTGAATACTCTCAATGGGTGTTGATGTATGAAGTGTCAAAGTCTCATGTGTTGAATATTGATCTGGCATCTGTCATTTTGAATACTCTCAATTTAAAGCGATTTAAGTTTATGTAGATAACAGGCACTAGCAACTAACACAATACTTAACGAGCCAAAAAATCATTCTTTCTTCCAGAAACCACAAAATGAGGGTTGATTTGGGCCTTGAATAAATGCAAATAGTCCTCATAACTATGAGAACTGAGTGGATTGTCTTGCAGCTAAAATACCAATGGCGTCATTACAAAATGCATTTGTCAAGTACAATTGTCGATTTGTAAAAATACAAAATGTATAAGTATTATCTAAAATCCAATTAAAATGCCGCACGAATGCAGATAACATTTCACACATTTAGTTTTAAAGCTGCAACACAATACTTCCATACAAGAATACCTCAAACTAGGAATTTCACTTTTTATATATTTCATTCACAAGCTTATCCCAATTCAGAAAATTTAGGTATCCTAAAGATGTAAGTTTTGAGAATTCCAAATAGAAAACACCAATGACATCTCTCTACAATAAATATTGATTTATCAAGTTTATCAATTTTTTTACACATGGCTAAGAATGCTCAAATTTTGGCGGTAGGTTGTGGGCACTATTGCTGATTAGTTGAGCGCAACAAGTCCTGTTTCTTGAGAAGATACTTTGGATGCTAGAATATGGCGAATCTGTCGCTTTAATTTCCTGTACTTTTGAGATCTATACTAGACTGTAATTCTTCTATTGTGTTGTCTATTTTGAAAATGTACAGAATAGTAGGAATTTTAGGTTGAGCAATGTTTCGAAAGGACAGGCACAGTCATGTAATTTTAGGGCTTGACTTTAATTCTATTATCTTAGCGAAGGTATAGATCACAAACCAGACCTGGTAACTCACAAATCACAGCTGTACAACCGTTAATACATAAAGTGTCCAACTCTCGCCTGCTGATCTGGCATATGTCATTTTGAATACTATCTATTTAGGTATAGTTAGCTATTTTGGGTCCAATGCCATGCAGCACCAAACTCAGACTGTAATTCTTCTATTGTGTTATTGCTATGTTGAAACTATCCTGAACTATTCAGGAAACGTGCCTCTTTATTTCTGCATGACATACCGAAGATGAATATATTCTTGTCATTTTGAAAAGGTACAGAGTAGTAGGAATTTTAGGTTGGGCAATGTTACGAAAGCACACAGTCATTTAATAGTCGTGCTTGACTATAATTCTATTATCTTAGCGACGGTATAGGACAGAAGGACATAAACCTCATTTTATTATCTTTCCACGGGAAAGCCGTGAAAGTCAGATATAGAATATAGATTTGGGGGGTTGGGATATATTTTGGTAAAATCGTTAGATTAGATTAAGACTTTTGTGTGTGCAGACTCTTGTATCTTGTAATAATTTAACTATATAAATACAGCTACTTATTTTATCACAGTGTTGTGTGTTATATTTAAAATCGAGACAGAGGATACATGTTCTCCTTTCATTTTTATACCAAAATAACGCTACAGTAACAGCAATTTACGCCTTACATTACATATGGGGACGAAGATGGAAAAATAAGGTCTGATATGTCTTGAACACGCTAAAAGTTTTGTAACCATTACAGTTTATTACTCAGAAATATAAAAATATAGAAAATGACAGAAAGAATATATTTTAATATCTTCACAATGTCAATTATGTTACTATTGTATCTCGGAAGTTTTAGACATTCAACGATTTGGAATAGATTGTACGTTAGCGGATACAGCAAATCAGAGCTCTCGACAGAAAGACTGTAACAATTTGGTTGCGAGTGTAATCGAGGGGTCTGATTAACTGTATTTGCTAGCGTACAATCCAATCAAATCGCTGCATTTACACACTTCTTTTGTTGCTATGCTTGCGTTTTCATCTAGCAAATCATTGGCAACTCACAAATCACAGCTGTACAAACGTTGATATATAAAGTGTCAAACTCTCGCCTGCTGATATGGCATATGTCATTTTGAATACTCTCTATTTAGGTTCAGATAGCTATTTTGTTATAAATACTTACTCGTTTCATCATTACTTCATACAATAATTTGTAAACAGTAATCATGCTTTCAATTCGAGTATTGGGTGTGTTCGTCGTTATTGTGGTCGCATTAGTTTTAGTAGAGTCTGACGTTGAACTTTGTGAAGACGATGTGAACGGTAAGTATAACCTTACGGTGAAAATTAGATGTCATCCGAATGCAAAGAAACTTCGGAATGAAATTGTGTTTTTACATCCTAAGATTCGGCTTTAGTTTGAGCTGATGAAGACTGTAGTATGTAGTGAGTGAAATTTACCAGGGCAGTGACAGTCAACGATGTTAAATAACACTCCGAGTCTGATTAAAGAATTGTGTAGGTAGAAAACGTCAAATGCTCAGAACTGTTATCTTCAAAGTGCGTTATCCCATCTTTCCATCTAAATAGGTCAAGACTACAAACCCATAGAAAACAAATATCTAATAACGAACCAATCGAAACTGAAAATGACGTGATAAAGATACACTTGGTCAAAATAATAATTATGTCGCAGCTCACAGTATTTACCTATTTATTCATTGTTTGCTTGTTTTTTTTTTATATATTTTTTACTGTATTTCCCATTCCACATGTGATGTTGTGTGGTTCTCATACCTACATTGATTATATATTTATTCATTTTAGTTTGTGATGGTGAACTTCCAGCCAATGCGATGTGTTCAGGAGAGAATAATAAAACCAAGCGATGTCAGTGTAAAAAGGGATATAAAATGAGTTTGGACATCGATTGTAAATCGAACGGCTCGGTATTTTCCTGCCAGGGTAAGGTTCTATCTCCTTATCCTTATTATCACTGGGGTGGACAAAGGGAGACATTTTTACTTTTTGTTACTTTTTTATTTTTTTTTTTTTTAATGAGTCTGGTCAACTTATCTACAGGAAACATTGAATTCTTATAGAGTTAAAAATGACTCCGAATTCAAGAAAAGGCCCCATTAGTGTAGAGGCAAATTGTTTTGGTCCACGCTCAGTGCTGTTTACAGCCCTAGTCACCTATCTGTTGTTTTCTTCAGATATAGATGAATGTGCAACCAATAATGGATCGTGTGAATATAAATGTCAAAATGAACCTGGTAGTTATAACTGTTCGTGTCCAGAGGGGTCTGAATTACAGGAAAACGGTTTGAATTGTGGACCAAGTGAACCAGGTAAAGTAGTTATACATTATATATTATATAGGAATATCACATAACTCAAGCGTGATATTTGCCCAAACTTATCAAAATCTCGCACTTTCAGTAAATTATTGGATCAATATAAATAAATTTGTATAAGTTGTCTCGTAAATTTATGTATCTATTTCAGCTGTAGGGTGTCCACAAGGTGTGAATATCACTAACTCTGATGATGTAACAGAATCCAGAATATTTGATGAAGATTTTAGTTTTAATTGTACTCTAACTGGTGTGAAGGGTATTCTGAGATGTGGTGAAAATGGTACCTGGACAGAAAAGCAAGCTTGTCCAAGTATGTGATCAATATTCTTATACATTTCTTTCAATGAAAAAACCAAGATAATTGTGTACATCCAGGGATGACTTTAAACTTGAACATAGAAAGTCCACTTTATTTAAGGCAGTTTGAATAATAATCGTCACAATATTAGTCGGATTTAATATGAAATACTTTCTCACTCCAAAACAAAATACGGTAGAAGCTATATTTGATTCATATAAAGAAAAACTCTTTTTTTTATAACGACCAGTATTTATGTTTCAGGTGTAAGAATAAATGAATATTTTTTTGTGTTTCCGAGACCTGTTAGAATTACCGTACCCGATAGTAATTGTTCAAGAGCTTGTGCTGACATCTCTACGTGTGAATATTCTTATTTAATAAGTCCGGGCTCATGCGGCTATTTTCTAAAACCAGTCCTATTCCTGAATCCACTTACCAATACAAGTCTTTCTCAATGCATTCAGAAATGTCTAGAAGATACAAAATGCCTGACAATGTCTTACAAAGATACTTGCATTTTATTCAGTGCCGACTTCGTCACAACAGATTCTAGATTTAGTCGTTTATTTGGTGAAGGGGGAATCATTCTTTATCTTTAGTAGCCCGTGTTGTCATCTTATTGAAATCACAAGCTTGTTTTATTAAAATACGTGTTTACGTGTCCTGTACAGAAGTGTCGTCATTTTTTCATTGCATCTCAAGCGGGTGCACCTCAAGTTTGACAGAATTTCACTCACGTACGATGATCATAAAGCGTCGATAAGAAATTCACCAAACAAATGTATTGGGGACACTGATAATCGTCAACCATGCATTATCACATAAGAAAGACTCTTCACGATTAGTGACATCAAAAAATTGTGCAAATTGATGCTATCAGTGTCTTCGATACACATAAAAAATAATAGAAAACCACTTTACAGTCCCTTTAAGACGGAATATACATTTACTCTGTCAACAATTTCATTATGCATCATGTTGACCACAAAAGAACAAAGTAAGTCAATAGAAGGCCCCGGTCCCAAATCTTGGGTCCTTATACCAATTTGTCAAGGGGCGGACCATTGGGACCAGGAACCCGTTTAGATAATCAAACCAAGGACAATATAAATATTGTTTAACAGTTATAGATTTATAATATCAGTCAAAGTGAGACAACTCTTGATTGGGAAATTTATTCAGACCACAATGGATTTTTTAAAACCAAAAGCTGTTTTTCTGGAAATCAGCGAGTTTTGCATTATAGGACTAATTTTCTTTTTGATTAACCATCATGGTTTTCATGAATTGCTTTATCTTCTAAACATTACAACAGCCCCAATATTAATACTCGTCTCTTTCATACTAATATATCGCAAACAGAACCTGAAATCCAAAACACCTTAAGGAAACGATTTTGATGAATTAGGGATGTGGACTGTTCTTGTTCTATGTCCAGAAGAAATCAATCATGGGAAGGTGAAAAAGAATTTCAACAGTTCAAATATATCAAACTTTGGAAACACTCAAACAAATTGAGTTTCTGAGATGATTGACTCAGTGTCCGACTTTCATTCCATGTTAACCTATGAAGTCAATAATACCGTATTTCCCTCCTGTGGTCAGAGTCCTGCCCCTTTTATGGCCAATCCTTCAGAGAGCAAAGTATTCGAAAGTCTCGTAGAATTAACTAGGGCAGAGTCTCTGTTTTTCTCCTTTTCCTCTTCCAACACCTTCAATTTCATATACCTCCAATTTCATATACCTCCAATTTCATATACATCCAATTTCATACACCTCCAATTAGGTATTTTGCTTTCAACCCCCCTATATGGTTAATCCTACAGAGCGAAAAGTTTTCGAAAGTCTCGTAGAATTAACTAGGGATTAGCAATATTGCATAAGTATCCCTCTTAATCTAGAAAATACATAAATATGATTCTCTTGAACAAAATATAAAATAAAATAAAAGCAAAAAAGAAAATAAGAAGAAAAAAAATATACCACAAAAAATGAAAAGCATAAAAAAAAGCAAATATCATGTCAAACAAGGAAGAAATACTGACTCATATATTAAGAAACATGCCCATGCAGATCGAAAAAAATGTCTTAGAGATGAAAACAAAATATTTCACACATGATGATATTGTATCAACACCTATTTCCTGGAATAGATATGATAGCGATCATCAGCTAATTAAAAAAAAGTATGAAGCACACACGATGATGACCAATCATCACTTATTTCCAAAATAATACACACGTGAGCATTGGTAGCTATCTTCTGAAAATCTGGATAGGTTCGCTGAGGAACGTAATGGTGTAGACTAGGCGATCAATTCAATGGTGTGAGTAAACATTGGTCGTCTTCAGGTTCGGAAATTGCTTTGGGTTAATCTGGGTGGGATATCTTCTGGGGAGGCTCTTTGGCGTTTCTTTGAAACTGGTAATACTGCCGAATAAGTTGTTGCCAATTGAGTGGCATTCGATGACTGCACTATTTGCTGTTTTAGATTTTTCAATGTCCTTCGAGGTCTGATACATTTATTACAGAAAAAATAGGAAGAGAATAAGAGGACGAACAAGGCGATAAGAGAGACGAGAAAGTAATATTGCCAATGAGCTTTCATTGTAAAGGGATTATTCATCATGGGATTGGAATACTTGATGTCCTGAATATCCGTAAGTAAGCGGTGTAGATTCTTAGATAATAAATTTAGAAAGGGTCTTGAGTAATGTTTTCCCAGAAAGGGTGATGGAATTGGGGTTATGAACTAATGAACTAAGAACTAAATACACAAGAAGATTCAACGACTCTTAACTAAGATTTACAAAGGACCAACATAACTAGAACTATACAACATATAATCAATAATTGGACCACACAATAAGGCCGACTGAGATTTCATGGTTGAATGAAATCAGCGGAGATCAGTAAACAAAACAAAAATGATCTATTGTAATTAACACCTAGTTAATACACCCTTATTAAGTAATACGCACCTAATCCTACGATATGGTGGTTAATAAGGTATTACCGCAGACGTAACTTCCGGATAATCAAAGTTGATCACCTGGAACAACTGGCCGATATTATGAACTATTATCATTTCATGTCTCTACAATTTAGAGTAAACAACTTATTTAGTGACGGTACTAACTATAAAAAGATTCTTCGGAATCCGAGCTATCATAATCCGTCGGAGGATATTAGTTATTAATTATAAGACATGGGCTCAGCATGCTTACCTAAAGCATCTTAAACGTGAGCTAAGGGCAGATCATCTTCGGAATCGAATCAACTGAATCCGCTAATGGCATAGTCGGCTTGACAACCTTAGGACGTGGTACGAAGAGGTTGTCGTCTATGATCATTGATTGACGACATTTTGCAGCACTTTGTCGAGAATATGTTTAGGTTACCCACGCTCTTCTTCCCAATAAATATTTGGATTAGCCAAACCTTAATATTCCATATGGACCCTTTTAGTATTGCCTGTTAATTGGTGCTTTATTCGAAAATTGACCGGTGAGAGCTATTATTTTTTAATACGGTTTCCAATGAGTCGATAATTTTCGATTACTTACTTCAAATTTTGTTTGTTTACATTTTGTATTGAAATATTCCCTATTTTTAGGTCGACTTTCTTCTAAATTAACGTTGACGTCAACATAAGCTTCATTTAAGCGAGCAAGGGTAGTAGGAACAAAGTCTTCTCCGAAATAGTTTAGCTTTGGACATAAAAGGGTATCCATCGGTAAGCACACGTTTCTCCCGAAATTGAGGAAAAATGGAGAGTATTTAGAGCTACCGTGGACCGATGATTTGTATTCCAAGCAAATGCCAGGAAGGTAATCGTCCCAGTCACACTGATCATCACGAATTAATTTTGCCAAACTATTATTTAAATGAGTTGTATTCCATCTCACGATCACTAATTATCAGTTTAGGACCACCATAGCGGGGAATAATTTATGGCAACTAATTCTGTAGTTTTATTAGGCAGTGCAAACAATTCGACCCATGAGCTAAAATGATGAACAATAGATAAAATATATCTATTGCCATTATCAGACTCTGGTAATGGGCCAACGTGGTCTATTCCGAGTATTTCGAAAGGGTATTCCGGTTTAGGCATTTCTTGAATTGTTTGTTTCTTTGTCTTATTAATTTCCGAGTAGTACATTTAACACAGGTTTGAATAAAATTAACTACATCTCTGCCAGTATGAGAACCAAATGGAGATTCATGAACATCTCGTAAAAATTTAATTTTGAAGGAATCAGGGATGACTTATTGTAGCCGTTGGGTTTAAACATTTTGAACAGGGCGGGATATGTGATAAACTACACCGAATAAAAGAACATAGTCATCTATGGATTTATCGTCTGTGCCAGATACTAAAGCTTTTCGCAATTTACGAATGTCAGAGTCTTCCGATTGAATTTTTCGAGGAAACGTCAATTCTAGTTTTACTGTGCGTTCGTCATGCTCGTCATCAGAATCAAAGTCTGCGGTAAAATCGTCAGGCAATTCGTCATGGGTGGGTTTATCAGTGTCAATAACTAATAAGTCTTTGTCAATTTGCGCGCCATGGTTTTTGGAACGAATGCGAGACAAAAAAATCAGCTTGACGTTTTTTCGAACCAGAATATGTTTGATATCACACTGCATTTCCTCAAGCATAATATAACCAAACGTTGAATACGAGGGTTTTTATTTTCCGCTGTAAATAGAGCTTTGAGGGGTTTATGGTCAGTAAAAATGGTAAAGTCAGCACCGACTAATTAATGCAATATACAATGCCTAATCGTTCTCTTTCTGTAGTGGATATCGTAATTGAGTTGATGCGAAACATATCGACTCTTTCGCCCTCGGGGAAGTCTTAATACACCACCTATTGCGTATCTGTGTATAACTTATAGGGTTTAGTTAAGTCAGGATAAGTTAATATAGGGGCTGATATAAGCTTCTCTTTTAGTGTTATAAAACTTGCGTCTACTTCAGGTGTCATAAAAATTTGTCATTTTTCTTAGTCAGATTAATTAAAGGGTGTGCAATTTCAGAAAAATGTGGAATAAACTGCCGGTAATAAGAGGCCATACCTATTAATGAACGTATTTGTTTAACATTTTTAGGTGCTAACATGTCTTGTATGGCACTAACTCTTTATGGTTGGGCTTACTACCATCCTTAGAAATAGTATGACCAGGATATCTTTGGATAGATCTCGTTCAAGGCAATCACTTTGCTCTCAAGGTCACAAGATATGAGCCTTGAAATTTTTTGTCGATATTGAAAAAAATCAACAGGAAATAACTCGAAAGCAAAATCGAAATTAAAAAAAAAGGCTCCCACACGATTGTTAGAAATCGTTCACTGATAATATAGACATTAAAATAATGTAAATCCGATTAAAACCTGATCCCTGATTTCCGGGAAAATTTTATCATTTGAAATCTTTATATAAACAATTCTAGCATGTCGCAAAAAGAATTTTTCAAATATCTATAAAATTCTGGAACAGGACAAAAATATAGTTAAAATTTAATATTTACAAGCATATGACGCCAGAACCGGAAGTGATATCAAACTTTTTAGTTTGCAATCAAAATATCAATCTACCTGTAGAAAATAATCAAAAATTTAAAAATCAAAAAGTCAGTGTCTAACGTCAAAATTTTTAATTTGGCATTAAATACTTTTGTTATATATAATAAGAAAAAGCACAAAAAGTCCATTCAGAATCTGAATACAATAACCATCTATCTTAATTAGGTCACCTGATAGAGCAGTTCAAAGTTGAAAATTGTGCTGTCTTTGGACAGCTATAAAACCGGAAGTAGAAATCGGAGATCAAATATAACAGTATCAACCGATAGTCAAGGTCAATGGCCTTTAATGTGACTAAAGGTCAAGGTCACTAGTTATGAGCCTTCAACCGGAAATTGCAAAAGGCGAAATTCAAAAATCCGCTTCCTACGTTTTTTTGCTCTTCCATTTAAAATCATCAAAATCGGATGAGCCGTTATCTAACGTATTTCAAGAAAATGCAAATGGCGGCCAAAATATCAATTTTCGTGTCTGGTTAATGCCTCTGATTTTGTAAGTCATAACGATATCTATCTTTTAGTATACGTTTCAGTTACTTTCATTCATAATACAGGAAGTGGGCCAACCGGAAGTTTGCACATCGATTTCGTGAAAACCGGAAGTGATGCAAAAATTTTGATTATGCCAATTTGTTTTCTGTTGCAATCGGACAAATATCAGAAAAAATCAAAAATTTCCTCAAAATTTGCAAAATTTGGCTCAAAAATGTGTGCTACGAATTTTCGAAATTGGAAACCTATTGGATATTTTTGGGAGATCCCATAATTGAAAATTCACTCAAAAAATGCGCCTTCCAGAGCAAATTTTCTACTTTTTGCACATTTTGCACTGTGTAACTAACCGTTCCAATTCATATTCATTCAGCAAATAGACCACACATGTAGATGTAAGGTATTGCCATATTGCTGCAACTATTAGACATTCTTCAGATTAGGCGACACAAAATCATATTTTTTTGAAATTACGAAAACAAAGCAGTGTGTTCGATGGAACGCACTACAAAAAATACACATGACTAATTCATCAAAATCGTTTCCTTAAGGTGTTTTGGATTTCGGGTTCTGTTTGCGATATATTAGTATGAAAGAGAGGAGTGTTAATTTTGGGGCCGTTGTAATGTTTATAAGATATAGCTATTTATGAAAACCATGAAATCAAAAGGAAAATTATTCCTGCAATGCAAAAACTCGCTGATTTCCAGAAAAACCGCTTTTGGTTGTAAAAATCCATTGTGGTCTGAATCAATTTCCTAAACAGAGTTGTCTCACTTTGACTGATATTATAAATCGATGACTGTTAAACAATAGTTATTGCAGTGCGTTTGTTTTGGTGGGACTTTGCTTTCAGCAAAGTCCCAGTTTGTTATCGAAATGTCCATTCTTTTTTTTTTTTTTTTTTTTTTTTTTTTTTTTCGTTTCATCCACACCTTCCCGAGCTTAGACTGCAGTAGTTGTATTAACGTTTTGAATTTCATAGACCTTCTATATAGGTGACGATGTGCATAAATATAAATTGGAACATTTTTGCAAAACCGGAAGTGCCACAGTTCAACATGTGCAAAAAGTCGAAAATCGGCTCTAGAAGGCGCATTTTTGCATCGATTTTCTTCGGGTTTTCATTTTTACAATCTACCTGTAATTTCTGACCTGATAGCACTTGAAAAATTACGAAATTCGAAAATTCGTCGCTCACTTTTTTCGATCAAATTTTTCGATTTTTTTGCAACTTTTTTGCTTTTGCATCGATTGATCTGAAATTTTAAATGCAAAGAGACTTCACTAATGTTAATAATATGATACAGTCAAATTTTGTACGTCATTTCCGATTTTCAACAGGAAAGCGACTGAACTTTAAATCTACTTCCGGTTGAATAACTTCCGGTGTAATTTATGTAGGTCAACAAAATTTGGCTGATCTTTGGCAAATAAAATTTTATGGCCGATTTTAAAATAAAATCCAGACCGGAAGTGATAC
>NW_008709540.1:1357232-1361299 GCF_000327385.1 Lottia gigantea
TTTACTGTTTATTACTTCGCGCTAATGACTACAAGATAGCAATTGAAAAAATCGACAATTTTGACTTTTGTCGCTGATTTTTTTAGCTCCAATTTTAGAGTTTTTTAACCTTTTTTCTAACTTCTACAATTCTATTTCGATCAATCTGAAAACTTATATATTTTATTGCAAACAAAAACTAATTTTTGAAATTTCAATATCACTTCCGGATTTGACGCTATTCGCTTCTAAAATATAAAATTCAACTTCCGGAATTTATAAGATATTTCAAATATTCTTTTTGCAATATGTTACAAATGGTCATACAAAAAATTTCAAATCATAAAATCCGACCCGAATGTAACAGTGTAGCCGCCATATTGATATGTCAAACTTTTGTAAAATTCAAAATGGGGCCTCAGGGTATAAAGCGCTTTTCATAATTTTGATTTTTCTGGATATCACAATCGATTGCGAAAAGAAATTTGGAAGCCGATTTTTGAATTTCGATTTTGCTTTTCTTTTATTTCCGGTTAAAATTTTTCGGTAATGTCAAAAATTTCAAAGGGTCCTATTTCGTGACCTTGACCTTTGGTGACCTTGTGGCTTGAACAAAATTTGTTGCTCTTGATGATATCTATCCAGTGATATACTCATTGGTGCTTTGCACTGTTTACTTCCGGTTTTATAGCCGATTGAAAATTACGATTTTTATCTTCAAAGAGCTCTGACACGTGACCTAATTTACATACACCAACAATTCTTATTGAATCTTACTAGTGTTCATCTGCCCTTTGTAATGATATATAACACTAGATATTTTTCAATCAAAATTGCGCTTTTTAATATTTGAAAATTTTGTAATTTCTTCTATAGTAACTGTGCGTAATTTTCTTCAAATCGAAGTGGGGCCTCAGGTTGTAATCCAATTTGCGTAAATTTGATATCTATGGTATCTACTATCGATTGCTAAATGATATTTGAGAACCGATTTTTGAATTTTGATTTTGCTTTTTATTTATTTCCGGTTCAAAAATATGAATACTTTGAAGGGTCGTATATCGTGACCTTGACATTTGGTGATCATGTGACCAGAACAATTTTGATAGCTCTCGACGAGATCTTTCCAATGGTATATTAACGTTTATTGTACGGTGTTTACTTCCGATTTTATCGCCATTTGAAATTGGTGAATTTTATCTTGAAAAAGTCGGTTTTCCTGTTGTTGAATGCAATGTGAGTTGAAGCCATCTGTCGAATATGCTTTGCGTTTGGGCGATCTATATCCAGTTAATTATGATAGGAAATTATGTTACTGTTACGATACTTTGCGGCACAGTTTTAAGCGTGAAATCAAAACTGTTACGCACTGCTTCAGAACAGTAGTACTATAGCTTTCAATTAGGTCGCATAAGGGGATTCCCCATTCCATTTCATTTCATGGGGAAAATGCGACCTAATTGAAAGCTCCCATAAAGACCTAAACATCCTACATTTCATAAATTCTTACACTAAAAAAGACCTAAACATCCTACATTTCATAAATTCTTACAGCAAAAGACCTAAATTCCCTACATTTCATAAATTCTTACACCTAAATTCCCCACATTTCATATAATTCCCTACATTTCATACACCAAAAAAAAACACCTTCAATCAATTTCCTACATTCCACCAAAAAAGCATATTAAAATTTTCTACTCAAATTTTAAACCTGAAAAAAAATGGCAAATAAAATACTAGATCCAATCTTTAGATTATACGATCCAATTCGTTATTCATTTAACAAGAAAAAAGAAGATTATATTATCATCTCACCCACTGTTGGTTCTAAATCCCAATTGAATGATGGTGGTAGAATTACCTTCGAAATAAATTCATTATCGAATTGGTTGCTTGTTTCCGATGCTTATTTCAGATGCGATTTCAAAATTAAAGACGCCACTCAGAATCAAGTTCCACAAACTAATACAACGTTAGAAAACAATTTCTTTCCATCTTTATTTAGTGAGATGGTTTTGGAAGCTGGTTCAAATTCGATAGAAACAATCAAACATCCTGGGGAATTCGACACAATGTTGAAAACAGTTTTATATCTAAAGATTTCGATTCAGTTTCAGGCTGGATACCCGATGTTGGCGATGGAAGTGTTTTAAAGGAACCGGTAAGATATCTTGCAAATGATGCCGATTTAGCTAGAGTGAGAGTTGTTGCTCGAAACACAATAGAAAGAGTAGGACGAGCAATTAATCATGGATTCGAAAAACGAGTACTTCAGTATAATAATGTTGTTGAGAATAATAGGTGGGGTAATTACGTAAATTGGAAATTATATCCTTTATTCGGTCTGTTGGAACATAGAAAAGTTTCCATAGGCTTACCATATAAAATTCATCTACAAAGAGAAATAAACGACGATAAGATATTCTTTGGAGAGAATGGTTCAGATGCAAAATTAGAAATAACGAATCTCCAACTTTTCATACCCGTAATAACACGTTCAATTGAAGTAGAAACGAAAATATTCAACTCGTTAACTAAAGATATTGAAATAGCTTTTCTTCATCGTAACACTGTAGGTAGCATGACTTTAACTGGAGAATTCACCACATGGCCAATCACTAACACTATCTAACCAGCAAGATATTTAATAGTTGGTTTCAAGAACTTACCAGATTCTCAAACGATTAACAATAATGTCTTTAGAGTGGCAATGAACCAAACTCAAGATCTTTTAATCCATAAAGTTCAAGTAAGATTAAATAACGATAATTATCCTAACCAACCTTTAACAATTAATCCATCCACGAATTATTATAATGAATTGTATAGAAACTATAAAAATATGTGTGAAATATTTAGAAATCCACCTCAGTTTGAATATGTAGATTTTGCACTTAATCATCCAATCTTCTGTTTTGATCTTTCAGCTCACCAAGAAGATCTTTTCAAAACAGGAGTGAACATAAATATTCATATTGAAAAAACACAAGGAGATGTAACAGGTTATTGTTTATTATTGGAAGAAGCAAAACATTTAATTAAAATAGCAGATAGAAGAATGATAAGAATTGAGTAAAAAATACACCCTTAAAAATGAAAGCAGAAACTTTAGTTATGAAAATAATAGAAGCTATTGAAACAGCTTCACCAACTGTAATAACTTTCAACGGTAAAAAAATCACCATAACTAAAAAACTTATTGATAAATACAAATATTGTAATGTCAGAGACGATATAGACTTAGAAAGAATTGACGCGAACGCAAAAGAAGGTGGATTTTTACCTTTCCTTCTACCTTTAATATTTGGTGGTATTGCAGCGGCTACTGGAATAACAAAAGCCGTCAACTCAAATAAAGCAGCTGCAGTAACAGCAGCCGAAGATCATAGACACAATTTAGCAATGGAAAAGTTGGCCAAAGGTTCAGGAGTGGGAGAAATGATAGGCACAATGAAAGAATTTGGAAAAAGATTTAGTGAAGAAACCAAGAAAACTGTTAAACAAGGATTAAATAAATTAGTAGATAGTATTGACACAGGAGAAATCAAAGTCAAACATAAGAGTAATGGAATATTTTCAAAAAATATACACACTGGAGAAGGAATATATCTTTCGAAGTATAAAGATAAAGGAGAAGGAGTTATTTTTGGAACAAATTAAAATAATAAAAAAAGGGTAAAAAATTTAATCATTCACAAATATTTCCTAATAACCCAATGCTCATGTGTATATGCGGTAGTTCCGGTTCTGGGAAAACTCATCTCACTTTTAACATGTTGACAACACCAAACCTTTTAGATTTCGATTCTCTCTATATCTACACAACAACACCAGAGCAATCGTATTATCAATTTCTCAAAGCTTTAGAATATCTACCAAAGAGAGATGTTCAAGACCTATTTCAATATTACAAAGAAAACGAAGAAAAAGTGGAATTGAAAGATTTCATAGATAACTACATCGAAGGAAAGAAACCAACGGATATAAAAGTTTTTCTTACGAAAAATGTTCATGATCTAGATTTGTCTCAAATTGATAGCGAGCGAAAGAACTTACTAGTGTTTGACGACTGCGTGGCGCAAAGA
>NW_008709540.1:1361535-1393709 GCF_000327385.1 Lottia gigantea
TAAAAGAATAGAGAATATATCAAAGCTAAGAATAAAATAAAGACCCAAGTTGAAAATAACAGATTACAACAACTCGGATTAACGGAAAATCTACAGACTCTATTTCAACCCATATTAAAATCTCAAGAGGATATTAAAAGGAAATTAGAATATAAACCTCCTATAGAACCTACACCTCCCAAAGCGATTGAATATAGTGGTGTTATAATTAGGACATTAGATGATATAAATCGTCTTTTTTCAAACCCTAACCCAGATTTACCAAAGAGCATTTCACGAATCGTTGATAATCAAGGTTTATTGTTTAATGGATTTAGAATTATATTTAGTGGAAATTCACCACAATTCAAAATCGACACAAAAGATTATATATACACATTAACGAAAGGATTAATAGATTTAATGAATGGCGAGGATGTTGGTATTGCCGATTACAAGGATTTAGTAGCATACTCCAAATTTCTAAATGCAATAAGAAAGTCAGGACCCGAAACAAGAAGATTAAAAACGGTTGAAACATATTTAAATAAAGTTATTCCTGATGAAGAGGAATCAGATGATTATGCAGAAGATTATCCACCAATCATACAAGAAATAGACGAATTCGAAGATATGGTATCTGGAGAAGGTATAACGTTTTTATCCGACAACAACGAAGAATTGCTTAATAGATTACGAGTAATATTAGCGGCCATGAAGGAAGGACATCAATCGCACAGACAATTTAATGAAGTGAATTGTATATTAAAAAGACTCTTAGAGAAAGGTATCATAGATAAAAATGATTATAAAAGCGTGATTAAAAATGTCAAATAAAGAACAACTATTCGTCATCACCTCGAATAAATCGGACATCAAATTGTCTCTAGATTATGAGTACGAACTCGATCGCAATCAAGAATATGAATTGGGATTAAAGTATTTCTCTGTTTACAATTCCATTAGAAATATCAACGAAAAAAATAACCAAATAAAAATATCAACAGATAATGGAGTTACATTCAAAACCATACGTTTACTACCAGGAAGCTATGAATACATAGCCATTAACGAATACTTATCTGAATACGCAGGAAGCGTCAATGGTAAAAACAATATCGATTTCGAAGGTAATTTGAATCTAAACAAAATAAAATTGATATTAAGAAATAATAGTCAAGTTGATTTCAACGTAGAAAATTCATTGAATACTTTACTAGGATTTGATAAAAAAAATATACACCCAATCCACTTTAGCACCACACTAAGCTAATATCGAGAATGATATCGATGTGATAAATATACATTGCAATTTAATAAACGGTGGATTTTTCAACAAATACAAACGTCAGATTATTTACAGTCTTCCAACATTCACTGTACTGATGGGATATAGAATTATAGAGAAACCATTTCAAACGACGTATTTACCACTTAATTCCTTTATGATTAAAGATATAAAACTGGAAATCAAAGATGGTAAAAATAGGTTTATAGATTTTGGTAATGAGGAAATTGTTATTCAACTTCATTTAAAACAAAAAATTTAACACTCTTCATTCTCTTCTTGAATAGTTAGATAATCGAAATCATCAAATTCATAGTTTTCATCCAACACATCTCATCTTTATTGTTGTAAGGATACATAATTCCTTCACTGTTTGGTGCTTTTCTCTTAACGAGATTCAGATAACTTCTGAAAACTTTCTTTTGTTTTTCATTAGGAATAACTATTCCATCAGTAAAACTTTTTACCCAAGGTTTCTTAAATTCATTCGTTACGTCATGTCCACTAGCTAATTGAATGTAGTCTTCTACATTAATCTTTTAGTTAGAGTAACCCTTAAACGTTTTCTTTTCTTTTAAAACACCATCGGAAGTTAGAATGATATTGTATTTTACTTTTGGCGCTAAATATAAACCAAATATGATTCCACCATCACCGTAATCATTCTTCCCTTTGCTATATTCGTTTTCAGACACCAACCCAGCTTCATTTAATTTATCCCAATTGCTAGACGAAATGTATAAACTATCGGTATCTGTATAGTATATTTCCGGCTTATAAAATCCATCTATTACGTGAATGAAATTGTTCATTATTTTTTTACTGTGAGATAATATAAATGCACCTAAATGAGTGGGTGTTAATCTCCTCCTCCTTTGGAGGAACAAACTCTTTTTCTTCTTCATTCATCTCAACTATATATTGACTATCATTTACTTTTTCATAGCTTTTGACGTGTGAATCGAAGTTGGCTTCACTCCATAGATGTCTCGATGTATTTATATCCTTTTGAATAGATTTACCGTATAAGGAATTACCTAATAATTTCATGCAATTACTAGCAACCATATCTCCTTCTTTTTTGTATTTATTCCTTAATTCCTTCAAAATTAAAATATAATCTCTGTATGGTGGAGTTTTAAAATTTTCTTCGTAAACTATACCATCTAATATTCTAATAATTTTACCACCGGATTTCACTATTTCTTGAATATCAACTGATGTTAAAACGTCGTGACAGAAACCATTTCTGAACCTGATTTTAGTGCCAGTTTCCTTCTGACCTATTCTATTCGTAAAAGTCATTTTATCTTTAGCTGGTATGGGTTGAAAGAACATTTTTTTGGGATATTCAAACCAAACTTTTAAAATAGCAGTTCTAGGTCTGAATTTTTGTTTATTGAAGAGTTTTACAAATTCTTTTTCTTCTTCTGGTAGAAACGCTCCTGCACTTTCCGCTTTAGGATATTCACCTTCTGTCATGGCGGAAGCGTACAACCCATTAGCGTCAAATGCCATCAGTTTAGAATAGTCCAGTTCTTTGAGTTTAGCGTGAACTTCCGTTTTATCTTTTGGGTTAACACTGTATTCTTTGAATAAATCTATTATTCCTTCAGTGTCACTTTCATTGTATTCTTTTAATATGGCGCAGATCTCATTCATTTTATCCGTTTCAAATGATTTTCGATTTGCCGAAACTCTTCCTCCTTTAATACTTTGTCTGATAAAATATCTTATAAAAGGGTGAGTATGCGAGTAAACTTTTTCTACGTTTTGTTTTTCCGTATGTTTCGGAACCATTCTAGTACTTTCATACCATTCTTCTTCAACCATTTCTTTATCGTAATGATATAAATAATACCAACCCTTTAAAGATAAAGAAGGAGACGTTAGATTATTGGAAACGTTTTGGAAGACAGTTTTTTTCATGGCTTGATTGTATTTTATCAAACAAGCTCCGAGACATAGAGTATCTCTTTTAGCGTAAGGTTCCCATTCAGGTCTTAAAGATTCCCAATTATCTTTAGTGTATTTTGCAATATTAACATCCTCGATCTTTCTCAAATTCATTGGTAGATTAGATGAATTTCCCCATGCTGCCAAACTAGATGATTCGTGTTGATAGGAACATGTTAAATTAATATTTTGCAAATAATTAGAGTTACCCTTTATATCTTTCTGTCTTTTCCATTTTTTCTGTAAATATTCATCAGTGAATGAATTAGTTAAAGGTAGAGACAGAATTCCTCTAGCTGTTTTTAAAGGGCATTGTGTTAGTTTTTTTAAGTTTTTGATCATGATCCAGTTATCAAAACCACTGCCGTTATGGGAAATTAAGGTTAGTCTTTTCTGATCTACTTTTCCTAAACGTTGTAACATTTGATCTATACAATCTGTACCTACAAATATTTCTGAAATGGGATCTGACGGCTTATAATCTAGAGTCTCATTAAAATCACTTAAATCACTTAAGTAATTATTATAATCATCTAATCTTTTCCTCAGTTTTTCCAAATTGACTAAAGTACAACAATAAGGAATGGCTTTATTCGTTTCTTTTTCGCAATAGGTTTCGCAATCCCATGCGTATAAACAATAATCGGCAATGGTTGGAAAAACGTTTAGTTTTAGAAGTGAAACTTCTCCATACGTTTTCATCGTAATTATCTTCTATTTCTTTAATGCCAAAAGCTTTGTTATTTCTTCTTATCAAACAGAAATGTTCTTTGTGTAAATAAAAAACCCAATCTAATTCTTCGGTTACTTTCTTTGGTTGAAAATGTCTATGTTTGGGCATATATATTTGAAAATTAGTATTAAATTTCTTATTGAATTCGCAAATTCTAGCAGTTGTCATAACTTTTCTGTTTGATTTTTGAAAACTGTTGATGAAATCTTGAAATTCTCTCGTGTAGCCTTCGTTTCAAACACGATTAACGCACTTTACAAAGCAGCATCCATCGCTCGGTATATAACAATTTATACCGATATATTCTTTTATCTTTTTGAGTAGGCTAACACCACTACCCTTTTTTGATCTTTTTATTTCTTTGAAATTGTTTTTACGGAAAATGATTTTTCCTGTGAAATACCAATCGGAGGCATCTGATTTTTCATCCAGTGCAGCGAAGAAATTGACAAAAGTTTTGGTATTAAAACCTACAAATTTCATGTCTTGTTTGTATTTTCCATCTTGAGTTATCTCTCCAACTATTTCAATTTGCCCTTTAAATGTTATAAACTCATCAGAGATAAGGTGAATAACATCGAAAAAAAGTTCATTTGATATGAATTTATCCTTTTTTTCATATTTTTTAATTCATCAGAGATAATCTTGTCAATAATATCGTCTAAAATTTTCACTGGTATGAATTTTTTATCGTCTACAATTTCAATTTTATTCATATTTTTAAAGCAAGTCTTTTTAACTAGGAATTTTTATTGTCTCGAAAAAAAAAATTATAATGAGCTTTGATCACCACTAGACTTTTTATGGAAAATCATTTTTCCTGTGAAATACCAATAAGAAATATCCGAATTACCATTACAGTTATGCGATCAGAACCTACAAATTTTATGTCTTGTATGTATTTTCCATCTTGAGTTATCTTTCCATCTAATTCAATTTGTCCGTTAAATGATATAAATTCGTCAACGATTTGCTCAATAACATTGGAAAAAAGATCACTTGATATAATTTTATCAATTTTATTCATATTTTTTAAGCAACTATTTTTAACTAGGAATTTTTAACTTTTATTGATGATATTTCTAAATTTATCTAAAATTTCATTGAATTTTTCTAATTCTTCAATGGTTATGTTCTTATCTTCTCTCGATCTTTCGAAAAAAATGAATAATTTATTAAGATATGTATTTAAAATTTCTGTTTTCTTTTTATAATGAGCTTTCTGTTTTGATGTAAAACCTAAAGTAATCAAACCACAAGATGAAGTTTGAACGGCGGTGAACGCGGCTAATACAGTTGGGACAATTATTGAAAGCATTAATCCACCAGTTACGGCTGTTGCCATCGTTATCCCTACTGTTAAAACTGTACTTAATGTTTTGAAAACAGAATCGATTTTACTCCATGTTTTTCTACATTTGTTGAATTGTTTTAGTTTTTCTTTTAGTTCGTTTTGTTTTTCTATCATGTAGTTTTGTCTACTTTCGAGTTCCATTTTAGGTAATTAAATTAAGTGAATTTCTGATAAAGCTACTTCGTGTTTACTATCTTCAATAAAAACATTTACAGTTACTAATGATATTTGTTCTTTCGAATCATTAATCTTATTCAGATGAACTGAAAATTTTGGTTTTTCAATATAGATTGATATATAAACATATACACCATCTCTTATTAAAAATTTTTGATTTTGTTGACATTTATGAATATCGAGTGAGGTAAATATATCATTATCAACAAAATATAGTTTTACGTATTCAAAGTCTGTTGCTCGTAAAAACTCATAAAAGCTTATATCATTTTTTTGTGGTTCTGGATTTCTAATAATATTCGTTGATGGTGGAGTTTCAGTCTCCATTATCATATCAAAATCACTCAGAGTAAGAAAATCTTCTTCTTTATCTGGTATGATTAACATTCTAAACCTATCTATATATTTTCCACTCGATTTAATTTCATATAAGTGATCAACCTTGTTGTTTTCGTCGTTACTTTCATATTCTTTAGTTTCTACAATTTTTCTACCATTGATAAAATGAAGAACTTTTTTAACGTTTAATCTTTTAATTGCTTGAAAGAATGTCTGAAGAATAATGAATCAACTTTTAGCTGTATTACAAGTTTTCCATTGAAATAAAAACCATTATCATCATCTTTATCAAAAAAATTATAGGGGAAAATAGTATAATTTGGAACAGAATATAGTCTAATATTTGCTGTAAATCCATATGTTTTATATTCATAGTCTTTTGATTTATCAATATTATCAGTAATAGAAGCATTCTCATCTCTCAAATTTCGAAATAGAAGATAGAAATAATATGATTCTTTCTTGAGAAACTTTTTTTCTAATGCTAGTATATTTTTATCCTGTTTTAAAACTAGGTTATTAATAGTGGTTATCTGTTGTTGAATAACACTATCATCAATGTTCTGTATTTGTTGATGAATATGGGTTTTGATTTCGCTATCATCTATGTTTTGTATTTGTTGTTGAATATTTGTTATTTCTTTTTGTAATTCAGTTTTAAATTTAGTTAATTCCCGTTGCAATTTGTCTTCAATTATACCTGGATTAATATTGGCTATTAGTTGTTTAAGATCTATTTTTTGCTTTGTAATCTTATCATCTAAATTAGATATTAATGAACTTAAAGTTTGTAACTGAGTTTTATCTACTACATTGACTAATTGTTGTTGAATAAAATTTTTTAAACTTGTTACTTCTTGTTGTAATTTATTATCATCAATAAAATTTTTATTATTTAGTTGATATCGCCTATTCTTTCGTTTAAATGTCCTTTATTTACTTCAATTAAATTTAATTGTTCCATTAAATATTTCTTGTGAATGGCATCATTATCGTTTTCCGGAGACTTTAAATTAGTTATGCTAAAATTGTTCATATCTAAATCACCTTGAAGAGTATCTCCGATTTGATCCACAAAGTAAGGTTTCGATTTATTTATCCACGCTGTAGTGTTAGGTTTTTTAGTTTCTAAAGATAAAGAACCTAATCCAAACTTATTCGCCATTTTTATTGAGTTAAATTTATTACAATTTCTTCAAACTGTTTTCCTAAACTCAACTGATATAAAACCCAAAGTGAAAGCTGACCACAAAACTTTTGTCCCGGTAATTGAATTTGAAATGTTGAACATTTGATTGGTTTATTAGTCAATTGGATTATCTCTTCAGTGGGTTCTAATCCATAAGAATCGAAGAAATAAAAGTCAGAGTCTTTGTACAAAGCAGAATGATGAACTCTTTTGATCGGAAGTATGTATATTTGTTATAGCGTAAAATTTACCTTTCTTATATTTCAGATCATTTATTTCATCTCTCATACAATAATAAAACGGTGATATATATAACTCATTCGCCCATTTCATAAGTTGAAAGTTTGTGGTTGTATCGGTTCCATATTTATCGAGAAATTCATTCATTTTTAAAAGTCCGTTTTTTTGAAATATATACGTAGTTTGTGTTTGAAAAAAATTGTATTACATTCAATAATATTTTGAACATAAATTTGCATTTAAATTTAAAAAATTTAAAGCGTAAATGCTTGTCTACATCTCTTAATCTTCTATCAAATTCTTCATCATTCATTTTCAAAAGTCGGTTTTTTGAAGTTCATTTTGATAAAACCTACCTATGATTTGTTCTTTGTCTTGATCGATTAATTCATATGTCGGAGGTGATGTGGTGTTTACTTTACCAACGATAAATATTTCGTTCGTCCAGTATCCAACGTAACCTTTTTCGAATTTACTTTTATATTTGAAAATACGAACGCGATCTCCTACTTTAAATTTCGGTTTAATATTTAAATTCTTTATTTCATAGTTATGTTGGGCGTTATTTGACTTTATTATATTTGGATTACTCGAGGCTTGTGTTGGTGTGACACCTATAGACGAATGTATTTTGTTATTGTATTCATCTACAACAACTGGTAATATTTTAAGCCATTTTTGAGAATTCAATTCCGTGAACTTTTTGAATAATTTATTTTTTAGAGTCCTTTTAAATCTTTCTATTACTACAGCTTTACCTGAAGGTGTTTTTGGTGTATGAAATGTAGGGAATTTATGAAATGTAGGGAATTTAGGTGTAAGAATTTATGAAATGTAGGGAATTTAGGTCTTTTGCTGTAAGGATTTATGAAATGTAGGATGTTTAGGTCTTTATGGGAGCTTTCAATTAGGTCGCATTTTCCTCATGAAATGAAATGAAATGGGGAATCCCCTTATGCGACCTAATTGAAAGCTCTAGTACTACTCAGAACCACGCGAAGCCTGTGGATCTAGTATTCGTTTGGGTTGGGATTATCATTTGAATCTAGTCGTAAATCTAAACGGGTTCCTGGTCCCAATGGTCCACCCCTTGACAAAATGGTATAAGGACCCTAGATTTGGGACCGGGGCCTTCTATTGACTTACTTTGTTCCTTTGTGGTCAACATGATGCATAATGAAATTGTTGACAGAGTAAATGTATATTTCGTCTTAAAGGGACTGTAAAGTGGTTTTCTATTATTTTTTATGTGTATCGGAGACACTGATAGCATCAATTTGCACAATTCCGATATTAAATCAACGTCTGTGGTTCCTGCAATTCCAAAAAAACTAAGTGTTTTTTGACGTCACCAATCGTTAAGAGCCTTTCTTTTGTGATAATTCATGTTTGACGATTATCAGTGTCCCCGATACAAATGAAACCTATTAACATTTGTTTGGTGAATTTCTTATGGACGCTTTGTGATCATCGTACGTGATCGAAATTCTGTTAACCTTGAGGTGCACCCGCTTGAGATGCAATGAAAAAATGACGACACTTCTGTACAGGACACGTAAACACGTATTTTAATCAAAATAGCCTGGTCCATGTGATTTCATTAAGATGGCAACATGGGCTACTAAAAAGAAACAATGATTCCCCCGTCTGTAATGACAATATAAAATGAAGCAGCTACCGTGGTTTCGTTGGCACTGAATAAAATGCAAGTATCTTTGTAAGACATTGTCAGGCATTTTGTATCTTCTTGACATTTCTGAATGCATTGAGGAAGACTTGGATTGCTAAGTGGATTCAGGAATAGGACTGGAATAGGATAATAGCTGCATTCGGCTGGATTGCTTAAATAAGTATATCCACACGTAGAGATGACAGCACAAGCTCTTGAACAATTACTATCGGGTACGGTAATTTTAACGGCATTCACAAACAAAATAAAATAAGAATCTTTTCTTACACCTGAAACATAAATACTGGTCGTTATAAAAAAAGAGTTTTTCTTTATATGAATCAAATATAGCTTCTACCGTATTTTGTTTTGGAGTGAGAAAGTATTTCAAATTAAAGAAATCCGACTAATATTGTGACGATTATTACTTAAACTACCTTAAATAAAGTGGACTTTCTATGTTCAAGTTTAAAGTCATCCCTGGATGTACACAATTATCTTGGTTTTTTCATTGAAAGAAATGTATAAGAATATTGATCACATACTTGGACAAGCTTGCTTTTCTGTCCAGGTACCATTTTCACCACATCTCAGAATACCCTTCACACCAATTAGAGTACAATTAAAACTAAAATCTTCATCAAATATTCTGGATTCTGTTACATCATCAGAGTTAGTGATATTCACACCTTGTGGACACCTTACAGCTGAAATAGTCAAATAAATTTACGAGAAAATGACTTGGAGTTTCGTGAAAGGGGAAGCCAAACTTTTACTTATTTATTTATATTGATCCAATAATTTACTGAAAGTGCGAGATTTTGATAAGTTTGGGCAAATATCAAGCTTGAGTTATGTGATATTCCTATATAATATATAATGTATAACTATTTTACCTGGTTCACTTGGTCCACAATTCAAACCGTTTTCCTGTAATTCAGACCCCTCTGGACACGAACAGTTATAACTACCAGGTTCATTTTGACATTTATATTCACACGATCCATTATTGGTTGCACATTCATCTATATCTGAAGAAACAACAGATAGGTGACTAGGGCTGTAAACAGCACTGAGCGTGGCCCGAAATATATTGCCACTACACTAATGGGGCCTTTAGTCTTTTGCAAATCTATAAGATTTCCAGGTTTCATGTAGATGAGTTGACCAGACTCATAAAAAAAAAGTAAAAATGTCTTCATTTTTCAACCTGACGATAATAGAGATAAGGAGATAGAACCTTACCCTGGCAGGAAAATACCGAGCCATTCGATTTACAATCGATGTCCAGACTCATTCTATATCCCTTTTTACACTGACATCGCTTGGTTTTATTATTCTCTCCTGAACACATCGCATTGGCTGGAAGTTCACCATCACAAACTAAAATAAATAAATATATAATCAATGTAGGTATAAGAACCACACAACATCATATGTGGAATGGGAAATACAGTAAAATATATAAAAAAAAAACAAGCAAACAATGAATAAATAGGTAAATACTGTGAGCTGCGACATAATTAATATTTTGACCAAGTGTACCTTTATCGCGTCATTTTCAGTTTCGATTGGTTCGTTATTAGATATTTGTTTTCTATGGGTTTGTAGTCTTGACCTATTTAGATGGAAAGATTGGATAACGCACTTTGAAGATAACAGTTCTGAGCATTTGACGTTTTCTACCTACACAATTCTTTAATCAGACTCGGAGTGTTATTTAACATCGTTGACTGTCACTGCCCTGGTAAATTTCACTCACTACATACTACAGTCTTCATCAGCTCAAACTAAAGCCGAATCTTAGGATGTAAAAACACAATTTCATTCCGCAGTTTCTTTGCATTCGGATGACATCTAATTTTCACCGTAAGGTTATACTTACCGTTCACATCGTCTTCACAAAGTTCAACGTCAGACTCTACTAAAACTAATGCGACCACAATAACGGCGAACACACCCAATACTCGAATTGAAAGCATGATTACTGTACACAAATTATTGTATGAAGCAATGATGAAACGAGTCAGTATTTATAACAAAATATCTATCTATACCTAAATAGATAGTATTCAAAATGACATATGCGAGATCAGCAGGCGGGTCTCTGACACTTTATATACCAACGGTTGTACAGCTGTGATTTGTGAGTTGCCAATGATTTGCTAGATGAAAAAGCAAGCATAGTCTAAACCTGCAATGGTTAGAAAATTTTTAGAATATTTAAGACATATCAGACCTCAGATCTTATTTCGTCTCCATATATAATGTTAGGTGTAAATTGCTGTAACACTTTCTGTCCGTCTCTATTTCTGTTTGCCTGTCATGGCCTTCCCGTGGAAAAGTCGCCACGATAAAATGAGGTTCATATTCTTTTGTTCTGTACCTTTGTCAAGATAATAGAATGAGAGTCAAGCCCTACTATTCTGTACCTTTTCAAAATTAAGATGTTCATCTTCAGTATGTAATGGAGAAATAAACAGGTACGTTTTTTGAATAGTTCAGTATAGTTTCAACATAACAACAGCACAATAGAAGAATTGGTCTGAGTTCGGTGCTGCATGGCATTGGACCCACAGAACATCGTAAACATATTTGTGCAAATGTGCGAAATTTTACGAAATTTATAAATAGAGATATTTCTCCAAAATAGATCTCAAAAGTACAGGAGGTCAAACGAAAGATTGCCATATTCTGGTGTCAAACGTATCTTAGTCAGAAATGGGACTTGTTCCGCTCAACTAATCAGTAGTAGTTTTCACAGCTTACCGCCGCCATTTGAACCTTCTTAGCCATGTGTAAGTATTTTTGAAGAACTTGATAAATCAATATTTATTGTGCAGCGACGTCATTTCCTCTCATAGACTTACCAAGATTTACATCTTTGGGATACCCAAATTTTCTGAATTGTGATAAGCTTGTGAATGAAATATATAAAAAGTGAAATTCCTAGTTTGAGGTATTTTTGTATGGAAGTATAACGTTGCGAAAAATGTCGATTGTGTTGCATCTTTAAATTTCAACTGAATGTGTTAAACGTTTTCTGCATTTGTGTGACATTTCTTTGTATTTGGATAATACTTATACATTCTTCATTTTTACAAATCGACAATTGTACTTGACAAATGCATTTTGTAATGACGCCATTGGTATTTTAGCTGCAACACAATTTATTCAAGGCCCAAATCAACCCTCATTTTGTGGTTTCTGGAAGAAAGAATGATTTTTTTGCTCGTTAAGTATTGTGTTAGTTGCTAGTGCCTGTTATCTACATAAACTTAAATCGCTTTAAATTGAGAGTATTCAAAATGACAGATGCCAGATCAATATTCAACACATGAGACTTTGACACTTCATACATCAACATCATTGAGAGTATTCAAAATGACAGACGCCAGATCAATATTCAACAGTTTGACCAATCCATCTACTAACCACTACGACTACCAACAACTATACCTAGTTTACACTGGCAGCGAACGTTGACTAGTCAATTACCTACCTACCCAGTGCGTGTAAAGTTCCGAACTGCCTGAATTGAGTTAAAAACGATCTAAAATCGGAAACTAAATTTCCACCAAATACTATGAATAATATTGGAAATGACAACGAATGTATATTTAAAGGGGTATTCCACTTTTTTATACGCCCATATAATAATTTGGTCGTATACAGTAATCGCCCATCGGTCCGTTCGTTCACATTTGCTTTTTATTTTGTGGGTCAATGTTATTATGAAGATGATCCCTATCGATGTTCGTGATGATCTGACAATTTTTCACCGAAATATCGTGTCTGACTTTTCGTTTTCACTCTATTATCTATATTGTGCAACTCGACTTTAGTAGAGACCTAACACCCATTAAATATACCTATATAAACCACTAGCATTGATTTGAAATTTTAATTCAGGTTTCAGATTTGTACAATGCAGCAGCAGCTCTCTTGGGAGTAGCTATAGCCCAGAGTGCTCACTGTAACTTCCACCAGAGCAATGAGACGATGGGTCGTATCTATATGGTAAAAGGGGACTGTACCTACTACTATCAATGTAACAATAGAAGGGAATATTTGAGAAGACCATGTAAAGACGATGAAATCTGTAACCCCTGGATTGGAAAATGTGTTTCTAATACTGAAAATGTCGACTGTGATATTATTCCCGACTACTATGCCAAATGTAAGTATGAATTGCTCGATTCTAGGTGCTGTGATTGCCCACAAATACCACGTCATTTCACTGCTTGTATCATTCATTCTGAAACACGAGATATCTGAGTAAAAAAACGATCAACTTTGTTCTTCTAAGCTGTTCCCTCTGAGTAAGTTTGTATTGTGTTGGAAGTATCACTTTCGATTCCTGCCGATGTCTTGCTCCAATGATTTGATTTTCAACCAAAAGAAGGGAATCTGTGACCATGCTGACTCGGAAGTGCCATCTGAACAGATAGAGAGCAAAGTACCAAAAAATGATAACAGAAGTTTTACTATGGGTATCGATCTGTACATGAACCAGATATTATTGGAAACTTAGGTAATATCATACGATTATTTTGATTCTTGCACGAACTATTTCAGAAACCTAAACTTAGTTATACACCAATGACAACCACTCAGCGCTTTCTAACTGTAATGGACCCGTCGTTAATTGCTTGATTGTATTTGGATACCTTTTTCTTTCAAGATCGAGTAGTGCTGCCCAATGAACATGATCTAAAGTATATCTTTACTGTTATTACCAACCGTGATTTCAAACATGTGTAGTGTTTCCTTTATCCTCCTTTTGTGTAAAATCTTAGATAGCCTAAAGGTTGACCCACGCCGACCGTAGATGAAAAGCATGCCATTGGCCCAGTCGTTGTCGACAAGTTTGACACGCTCATATCGAGGCACTAACCCCAACGATTGATCAGTTTCGTCCATCACTTTCTCAGATCGGAATCATTCGATCAACTAAATGAGTGGAGCTCCTCCCCTGCATTTTTTCTGGGGGTGGGGACGCGTGGCCTTGATTCAACCACTATCTGTGGTAGTTGAGCCACTGATCCGAATGACTTTGTACGACAATTAAACTTTCTCTATATATTTCAGCCTGCATCTATCAGCGTGTACCAAGCGATTGTACCAAATATACCCACTGCAATGGTGGACTGGAGGTAGTAGGTCAGTGTGCTGAGGGTACAGTCATGTCCAGATTTCGACGAGTGTGTGTCTGCTCAGATTTGATCCCAGCCGGGAAAACAGAATGCCAGTTACGATGCTAAACAACATAATTCCACACGATGAGTGGTTTTTAATACGAATTTTGTCATGTGTCTTTTTTGTAGTGCGTTCCATCGAACACACTGTTTTGTTTTCGAAATTTAAAAAAAATATGATTTTGTGTCGCCTAATCTGAAGAATGTGTAATAGTTGCAGCAATATGGCAATACCTTACATCTACATTTGTGGAATATAAATTGGAACATGTTTGCAAAACGGTTAGTTACACAGTGCAAAATGTGCAAAAAGTAGAAAATTTGCTCTGGAAGGAGCATTTTTTGAGCGAATTTTCAATTATGGGATCTCGCAGGAATATCCAATAGGTTAGCGTTTTAAAAGTTTCCAATTTTGAACATTCGTAGCACACATTTTTGAGCCGAATTTTGCAAATTTTGAGGAAATTTTCGATTTTTTCTAATATTTGCAACAGAAAACAATTTGGCATAATCAAAATCTTTGCATCACTTCCGGTTTTCACGAAACCGATGTGCAAACTTCCGGTTGGCCCACTTCCTGTATTATGAATGAATGTAACTGAAACGTATACTTAAAGGTACATATCGTTATGACTTACAAAATCAGAGAAAATTTACCAGACACGAAAATTGATAGTTTGGCCGCCATTTGCATTTTCTTGAAATGCGTCAAAATTTTATTCAGAGATAACGGCTCATCCGATTTTGATGATTTTAAATGAAAGAGCAAAAAAATCAAAGAAAAAAGTGGGAAGCGGATTTTTGAATTTCGCCTTTTTACAATTTCCGGTTGAATTTTTTCGTTTAAAGGCTGATTACTAGTGACCTTGGCGTTGGGTCACACTGACCTTTACAGAATTAAAGGCCATTGACATTGACTATCGGTTGATACTGTTATATTTGATCTCCGATTTCTACTTCCGGTCTTATAGCTGTCCAAAGACAGCACAATTTTCAACTTTGAACTGCTCTATCACGTGACCTAATTAAGATAGATGGTTATTGTATTCAGATTCTGAATGGACTTTTTGTGCTTTTTCTTATTATATTTAACAAAAGTATTTAATGCCAAATTAAAAATTTTGACGTTAGACACTGACTTTTTGATTTTTAAATTTTTAATTTTTTTGTACAGGTAGATTGATATTTTGATTGCAAACTAAAAAGTTTGATATCACTTCCGGTTCTGGCGCCATATGCATGTAAACGTTAAATTTTAACTTACGGAAATTTATAAATATTTGAAAAATTCTTTTTGAGACATGCTAGAATTGTTTATAAAAAGATTTCAAATGATAAAATTCGTCCCGGAAGTATTAGATGAACCGCCATCTTGATATGACTAAATTGTCTATAAAACCACTTTTTGGGATCAGTTTTTAATCGGATTTACATTATTTTAATGTCTATATTATTAGTGAACGATTTCTAACAATCGTGTGGGAGCCTTTTTTGAATTTCGATTTTACCTTCGAGTTATTTCCGGTTGATTTTTTCAATATCGGAAAAAATTTCAAGGCTCATATCTTGTGACCCTGACATTTGGTGACCTTTTGTGAGTAGCACAAAGGTGGTTGCCTTTTACGAGATCTATCCAAAGATATCCTGGTCATATTATGTCATAGGATGGTAGTAAGCCCAACCATAAAGAGTTAGTGCCATACAAGACATGTTAGCGCCTAAAAATGTTAAACAAATACGTTCATTCATAGGTATGGCCCCTTATTACCGGAAGTTTATTCTCGTTTTTCTGAAATTGCACACTGACTAAGAAAAATGCCAAATTTATATGGAGACCTGAAGTAGACGCTAGTTTTAAAACACTAAAAGAGAAGCTTATATCAGCCCCTATATTAACCTATCCTGACTTAACTAAACCCTATAAGTTATACACAGATGCGTCCAAATACGCAGTAGGTGATGTATTAACGCAAGACTGCCCCGAAAGAGTATTGCAGTTGGAGTATTATGCTTGGGGAAATGCTGTGTGATATCAAGAATATGCCTGGTTCGAAAAAACGTCAAGCTGATGTTTTGTCTCGCATTCGTTCCAAAAACCATGGCGCGCGAATTGACAAAGACTTATTAGTTATTGACACTGATAAACCCGCCCATGACGAATTGCCTGACGATTTTACCGCAGACTTTGATTCCAATGACGAGCATGACGAACGCACAGTTTTCTCGAAAACTTCAATCGGAAGACCCTGTGCATTAGTATCTGGCACAGACGATGTTCTTTTATCCGGTGTAGTTTATCACATAATAATTGTTATAAGTTTCTAAAACCACAGCTGAGGACTGGGTGTTTTTTTTCTGCGACATGATTCTATTGCGTGTCACTGCCTTGATATGGGGAACTACTTCCGGTCAAAGTGGTCGTTGTAGTTTCCCGAGACGTCAAGAGACCTATATGTTTCCATGAGGTCTGTTGGTTTTAGATGAACATATGCTGCTTCGAGTTAGTTACGATTTGCAGTACATATAACATGGTATACATTTCTCTTTAATGTACATATGTTGGGTAATATGTTGTAAATTTCCCATGATATATTTCATTTGACAGACTGTGTAATAATGATGAAGAAGGTAACCTTCCAACGCCCGGCGATCCCCGTATGTAAATCTCCTGTTGGCAGAAGGCTTTCAGATTCCGGCCAATGGAATTCCCCTGTGGTACCATATTTAATGGTATGATGGGTAGATGTGAGCATAGTGATAATCGTCAATATGGGCAGAATGTAGGTTCACCGCCATCTGGAAATCGGCGTTCAAACAACGTTGCGAGTTATGAAACAATATGAATTATGGAAATAATCAACAGACAACAACGCAGAGTGGAAGGTCCCAGCAAGATCCTGAAACGATACGAAACAATAGAAATCCTGGAAACGTATACCCACAAGTTATCAATGCTCCATCGAATGTTAGAGATTATAATCTCGATCACATATTGCAGAATGGGGACAGAACAACAATAGAAACCCAGATCCCCAGTGTGGGAGACTGGCTGTACCAACTGTTCCCAGTGACATGATGCGAGATAGAATGAATGGTAATGGTAATCAAGGCTCTATGAAAGAAAGACCCCTTGAGAACAATAGATCAGTATATAACAAAAACTTAGTTGACCTAACTACCAAAGGAATTGATGATTGTAAGTACATATAGCTGTTATATTTCTTATCGTTGTAAGACAGCTACATTAGTCCAGAAGAAACTATAAGGGTAATCACGGGGGGTAGCCTTTAATCTGTAATCTGCAACACTTTTAAATTAACATCGGCGAGGTGGTTATGTAAGTAATTAGAAACAGAAGGTATGTATACAAAGGAGACCTATCCCATGTCGACAGGAAAGGGGACACTGAGAGATTAAGAAACTATAGGGGTATAGTAAAGGAATCGTTTATGCTCGGTCAGACATTACTATAAGGGTTAAGGAACTGCAAGGGATTTTTTTTTCGAAAGAAATATTTCATATGTTGGACATCTGGTGGAAGAGATAAATAGGAATGTAGTTAGGGTTTGGATCATTCATTCTTTAGCTGGGGAGAGGATCGGATCCTTCTAATTTTCTAATTTATACTTCTCGGATTAGTGTAGATCTCCAGTTAATGAATGTTAATAAATTATAGTTGATATAGACTAGTATTTCTTATCCTGCATCCTGCAAGTAGAGCCTAATAACAACAGGAACTTGTCTACAGTTAGACTTGTTTACATTACAAAGCGTTTACAGTTTAAAGTAAACCCGTTTACAAAGCTTTCATGGAACAGAGCCTTTATTTCGATATTTTTAAGAAACCTATTAATATCCTAGCCTCTTCTTGTTGTCGATAGTAATAAGACATTGGACGTGTACATACCATGGCCTTTTTTTTATTGGGATCACTTACACACCAGAATACGCCAAATTTGGTAAGCTTATGGTAATCTTATTGTGTATTACATCGATAAAATTTGTCCAAGTAAAACCTACAATTTGTTATTGACGTTTGTGTGTGTGTGAATATACTTATATTGGCTCTTGTAATATTACCTTCTGGTTATGTTGTAATAAATCATTTAGTCCCCGTTCCAGACCGAAATGGGCTAATGAAGACCGGCAACGCCATTAAGACGTACACTGGGAAAAATTTGCAAGGACAGGGCTACTATATTTCTCATTTCAATCTGCCGATGAATCTTTTATACCTAAAGCCTGTTGTAGAGCACAGGTTAATATACCCCCCTAGCCGATAGTAACACGAGCTGGCCAACGTTACGTAAAAGCATCCTTCTCAAAGAGCATGGCTGACATTCTGGTCAAGTCTTTAAACTTATTTCTGTTATTTGCGGAGATTAGTGGTTGACAATTTAGTATGTTTTTATGTTATCTTATTTAATGTATATCGTGGAACATTTCTAGCTGTCCTAAACCTCCTGTCATTTTGTATTTGTCCTGTAATTTATATGTAAAGTTTGGGTCTGAAATCTTTCTATCGTCAATGAGCAGTCACGCATGATTAGCGCGCACTGTCAATTGCCTTATATGGAAAGTGAAAGTACAATTTCTCGAATAGCTGTGTTTACATTCTGTAGTATTTAAAGAGTCTCTTGCCAAATTATATATGAGTAGTTAATATATATAGAATTATATTTCAGTTAATCGTCAAATATCGTATCATATCTTGTAAGATTCAGCATTGTCCACATATTTATGGTTTTATGATATTATGGTTTTAATAAACTCTGTGTACACCATGACTTATATCTAACTGAGAAGACAATGTACCAATGTTTCCTGTTAACAATATTTCAAATCATTAATTTTTTACAAAATGTAAAGGTTTAAAATGATTGACAGGTGTTAAAGAGGGCTGATAATAAAACAGTTGATTTGATCTTTTTACTTCTCAGTCACAAGGTCCAACTCACACAGGTTCTAAAACAGAGAGTGTTATCAGTATGTTATGTAAATTGAATTATAACATTCCCTTATTTGTGTCTTTTATCTCATAAAATGAATTCTTAATAACACAGTGCTAGCACATTTAATAATCTTGGCATCATTAAAACAATAGTAATAGTTTCATATTTGGGGTAAAAAAGGTCAATACAAAATAATAAGGCCACTTAAAGTTAATAAAATAAATATTAGGCTAAACAAAAAACATACGCATATATATATAAATCTCCATAAGATGGTATAATACACTGGATCATGTAGATTTACATACAATGGGCCATGTAGATTTACATACAATGGGCATGTAGATTTACATACAATGGGCATGTAGATTTACATACAATGGGCATGTAGATTTACATACAATGGGCATGTAGATTTTCCTCAACCTCTTAATGAAGTTTCAGTCTCACTCTAGTCAGGTACATTCAAACATCAAATTCTTTCCTTCTCAGAAATCAAAAGATGTGATCCATGCTACAAAAACAATCCAATCTCATAATAACAGGAATTTCTTTTATAAGGACATTATACTGTATTGTACTGTTAACATATTCTTTCGTCGCAATAAAAAGTTTGTTCCACCAGTGTTGTCATCAATACCAATATATACATAGTAGATTTAGTTGATATCATTTGAATAAAATGTGTAGCTTAAATATGTGACTAACGATGTATTTGGTTCCACCAGTGTTGTTTACCATACCACGTATAATATATGCAATAAGCAAACAGAATTAAAGAGACATTAAAATCAATATCAACCAAATAGATTTGGTCCTGTGGTGTCTAAACGTTTTACGCACTACTTTTCTGCATCTGATTGGGCTAATGAAGACCAGTAACGTCATTGACAATTTTGCAATTTTACAATGCCTACAGTGATTTAAACAGAGACAAATTTCACGTCACGTTTCGGATAACCTGCATACATTTGTGATCATCGATGTGAACATTATTTGATCTACTGCCCGTTTCATTTAGATGCACGAAACAGATCAATTTCCCTTTTGTCACCATTATATATCAAAACCTGTACATTACTGTTTTTAAAGGCTTGATTTTTGCCTGACTGAAGGTTGAATATTTCATTTCATTCTGTTACTGGACTGCCAAATATTTTAATATCTTTAAATACAAAGCTGCCAGTGGGCGTATATTTCCTTGCCCTACAATCTATCTTTTTTTATCTTCCACCTATTACATTTGGGAAATTAGCTATTTCAAAAAAGGCAGCTTTGATAGCAGGTGGGAAAGCTGATAAATTCATTCTAAGAAGAGCACAGGTAACTATATGGACAATCCGACATACTGTTCTTTGGTGTATCTTTATGGTGTCTGAAATAACCTGTTGGACACTACCACATGCATAATACCTCAGGGCAGCCAACACCTGTAGAAAAGGAGGGATAGCATGGTAGGTACGGGGCTCTATTTAAATAGCCAGTAGATCTGTGATGAAGAGAATTCTAGCTTTGTCAAAGCGAAATCTCATGTACAACTCTTGATCATTGCAGATATCCATAGGGGTCTCACGTTCACGGAATATTATAGGTCGTCGCAAACTTTTTCTATCTCAACAATTCCGAGGTCAAAGAGTTTTTTTTTTTGTTTATCCAGACTGTACATACATTGCCATTTATGATTGGTTAAAACTATTAATTATATGCAAGAATAAAATAATGATATGATTAAGAATACATGATAATTCATATAATCAAGACCAAATAATCAAACAGTTTGCTTAAGAAATAAGGAAAGCCGTCTTTAAGACTCTATACATACCACTTTAATTGAGGATATAACCTAAGGAAGATTCTAAGGATATCCTTAAAAATTAAAGAAATATTTTTGTTTTATGCATACGGGCCCTGGTCTTAAAAAAGATAAGATGCTAAATGCAACAAATTCCCATGTTCGTCGTTTTACAAATTCGCCATTTTTTTCCTTATTTATCTTAAAATATTCTGATATCAAATCTAATTTAAATGTGAATAAAAACGCATTAACTCTGTGGTTAAATCATTGTTTCTGTCAGATTTTGTAGGAAAAATGATAAAAATAATGATACTCAAAAATCTCTTAAAAATAGACTCGCACATGCATAATTGTATTCTGATGAAACTTGGTTTGTATTTGGGTCTTATTATCCAAGTAATCTAAAAAGGAACCAATTTTGCAATTTGTGCAATATTATCTCAACATTTGACACTTTTAACACTTTGGTAAAATATTGACACGACATAATGGCAACTTTACTTCAAAAAGTTGCATTTCATTAAAATATTATGTACATGATTTCATCCATTGCACCATTCACTGATCTCCTGGTGTAAAATATTGATTGACAATGATTAAATCAACATCTGTCCAGTAGGAGGCTTTGAATTTAGTATAAATTTCTACATCAAATCTAACATTCGACAGTGTATCAAAGAGTCTTGGTATTGCAAACGTTAGAACCATGAAGAACCTATTATGCTTCGTAGTGTTGTTGTCCGTAACAGCAATAAATCTCATTGATGCTGGTAAATATCTAACTTATTATCTAATATGGTGGTAAATTTATTTGATGTGCTCTTCTTTCAATCTGAAGTCGAAATTCTAAATCCATTCTTTTTATTAATGGACGTTTTCAAGCCATAACAACACATCTTCGTCTATTTGCGGTGGTAAATAGTTGTTCAACATAGCTTTTGAGACAACAGACCAATAGTCATTGTTTTAATAGTCGAGTTGTTGTGTGTAGAGCAGTAATATTAAATATAATAATAACAAAATGAAATTTACAGCTTGCTTAAAGTTTCCTAATGTTACAAACGCTCAGTTCAATGAAAACTGTGGAGATGTACTATTGACCTGTGAAAAGGGATACACAATGCAACTAGGTATGGAATGTGTAGATGGAGAATGGAAATATCAAGAACCATTCTGTAAACCCCCAGGTATGATAGTTTATTTTAATTCTTGAATTTGATTTTAAAAAAAAAACAATGTTTGCTTGGTTGGTTAATGGAATGTTGTGTTGACAAATCCAATGTCAGAGAAGCATCAGGTTCGGAAGAAATGAGTATGACGTGTTTCACTATAGTTTGTCATAATATTTATAGTGGGGCTCCAATCCAATGACTTAAAGTCAAGAGCTTAACGCTAATCGGATAAGAAATGTTATGTAGTCACCATGGCAAATTTAGGTATTACGGTACACCATGGCAACTTCAGGAAGGCCTATTCTTATTGTGTATTCACCATGGCAACTTCAGGAAGGCCTATTCTTATTGTGTATTCACCATGGCAACTTAAGGAAGGCCTATTCTTATTGTGTATTCACCATGGCAACTTCAGGAAGGTCTACTCTTGTTGTGTAGTCACCATGGCAACTTCAGGAAGGCCTATTCTTAGTCACCATGGCAAGTTTGGGTAATTCTGTTGCCACTGTTTCGTTGATTCATCAACTCAGTATTCCATTCATTTACCTATATACAGCGTATTTACATTTTATTGCCACGTTCTAGGCCTACAATGAAGCCATGTGAAAAATTTGTATTCATTTACCGATGAACTACATATTTCCGTAGTTATCTCCAATGACGAAATGACGTCTCAATGACATGATATTCTTAAAGGGATACTACGTCTTAGAATGAACATAAAATCTAAGTTCTAGAAATGGTCAATATGAGTATATATTCATCAGTTAGCTTACCTGGTGTCATAAAGTTAAAACAGTACCCCTGTAAAATCTAGAAAATTGGAAAATTCATAAAACTAAGTAATTATTGAAAAACGCTTAATCATAATATTCAGCGTTTTTCAATAGTTAATTGCATTTTTTTAAGATTTATCGGATAATATAAGGATCCGGTTATGTTATTTATGACACCAGGTATATCTACTGGCTCTTATTGGCCAAGTTTAAAATTCTTATATTTTATGTTAATTCTAAGATGTAGTATCACTTTAAAGGTGATTGATTCCTGAACACCACCGAATATAAATACAGATTGCATGTAAATTGTTTGCGTTCATTGGTTGATGAAGGCATAATTTTCACGTGTTACGTCAAACATGAATGGCTTCGCCAATCATTCGAATTAACACCTAAAAAGTCTTCGGTCATCAACTAATGAACGCAGACAAATCTAAGTTCAATCCTTATATAAATCTTATGATTAAATTATGACTGTAAGATTTATATAAGAACTAAATTTAGATTTGTCTGCGTTCATTGGTTGATGACCGAAGACTTTTTAGGTGTTATTCCGAATGATTGGCGAAGTCATAATTTAATAATAACCAATCCAACTACCAACTACTACGACTACCAACAACTGCCTAGTTTGCGATATCAGTATCCGCTGGAAGCGAACGTGAACTTGTCATTTGCCAACCAACCAATTTAATAATATCAGATGAGCAACTTATAGAGTGCTTAAGGAGATTGTCAATGGACTTTCTTAACTGTTTATGTTTAGGCCTATCAGGGAGACTAAAACTAAACTAAAACCTGCTAAAACTAAGAGTTTGATGACGTCAAATTATGCTTGTATCACATAAAGCACTTTGCGATTAATGACGTCATCTCATTTACATAAAAAAGTTGATAGAAAAATCAAATATTATTATAACTAAGTAATTTATGTTTCAGAATGTTATTTCGAATATACAAATAATACATACATAGATCCTTACTATTTCAATGCTACAGAAGTTATGAACATGACGGAATGTGATGAAATCTGTAGAAACAACACCCACTGTAGCTTTAGTAAATTGGATGGTACAATTTGTTTTTTTTTTTCAACACCACTCATCTTGATATCTGAGTTAACAGATCTGAATCAATATATAGACAAGTGTAACCAGATGAATGAATGTGTATTGTTGGCTTATAAGGGACGTGAGAATCGCTGTACTATTTTCAACGGTACCATGGACGATATACCTGTAGATTTCCTAAGGGGCATATCAACTGACGAAATTGTAGCAGAAAAAATATGTCTGTAATTAAAGCACATGTATTATGATATAACTGTATTATTACTATAAGGGTTTGTCAAAATAAGAGGGTCTGGTTTGCTCAGTACTTTAGACAAATGATTGTTAACCTGAAGGTCCAGGTCCAGACTAGTAACTTGCATAGATTCCAAGGGTATTTTTTTTACCTGATCTCTCCCTGTGAATGATGAAGGTTGGGAGGGGGGCTGATGTCGAAAAGGTGATAAAAAATTCGGATTCAACAATAAATTTATGCATCATTGTATCAACAGTAGGAAATTGAAAAAGTGTACACTAATGCTGCTGTTCTGCCAAAAATGTCCATTATTGCAATCATATGTTTAAAATATCCGACGTTGCTAGAAACTGTAGTATTCTCTTACTTATAGCCATTTTGATTTAGCAAATTACATTCACTCGTTACCGTTATCTTTGAAGAAATGAACCAACTAGTTTTGTCTTTTAGGCTGATAATACTTTCTTCACCAGAATCCCAATGAAAAGGGTTGTTATAGTTTAGATATTTGTCTTTTGTGATCAGTTCTCTCCCTTGAACTGTTAAAAATATTTGCATCAACTAAGCCCCAGTCCCACTGAGAATTCAGGAATCGGCGATGGTATTTTGATGGGGACACGTGAAAAAGTTTTGCTTGTGTTTTGCGATGGACAGGACAAAATGGTAGAAATAGTAGAACGGAGATTAATCTGCAATATTAAGCGATAGTTTTGTGATGATCGCCGATAATCTGCTATGGATCTGCTGACCATGACCGAAATAAATCGTCGATGGCCGACGATTGACGGTGACTGTTGCCGATATATCTGAAAATATTGTATTGGCGATGTTTCAGAATTTTCTGTCCTATTTGGCGATTATCCGCCAAAGGTATTGCCTAACTTAGCCGAATATTTCCAGACATGTTGGCGACATGTGTGAGTTGGTATATAAAAACCTCAGTCCCACTGGGTTTGCGAACCGATTGCGAAGGAACAAACATTGACAATCTCAATGCTTCACAGTGGCATATGCAGAATGTTCACCGTGCTTCTTCGTTGATCGTAAGGCATCGCAAGCCTTCTCACTGGATCACGACAGCTTCGCAAGAGCGAAAAAAAAATTATTTGCTAGCAATGAATTGGTAGAGATGCATTTACGACGTTTTGTCGCCAAAAGGGCACGCAAACGTATCTGCGAAGCTACGCAGAACGTCGGCAAATAATTGCAGATTTTTCGGCGGGCCGTTTGTGGCTATTTTCAGCTTATAACCCTTTTTTGGCTTGCACCTTTAACCAAATTGGCTGCTACATATTGTTTTGTTATTTTTCTTATGAACATGCATCGTTTTCCAATATTTGCAATCTTCTGTCTGGCAAGCTATCTTTGTTGCAATATAAGATGACATCGATGTTAGTGGATTATCGGCAGATTGTTAAACGTGGCTTCACTGTATAATGTTGTCCAACGACACTTATTAGTTAAAGTTCAATGACTGTTCAACTACTGCATAGCATCCAGAAGTGAACCCCGGGAAATCTGCTGACTGGATGAGACACTTCTTGTCTACCTCAACCTAGCTCTTAAATTGTACTCGCACCCAAATTGGCGTTAATCGCCATGCACACTTTTTTAGAAGGACAGATGAGCCATTATTTACCAATCGTAATTTGGTCACAGAAACGGACATTGTTTCAAGCTAAGCTAATCAATCCTCAAATCCATGTGCGTCAAGAATTGTCTGCGATTGAAATTTAAAAAGACGAGTCGAATTTTCTTGAGACACAGACATATAGAAAAGACATCTATAGAAATAAGAGTAGAAATTTCTAGTTTCTAATGTTTTTGAAGGAATTATTCGATTTTATAAATTTCTAGTACTTCTGAGCATCAATCCTTCCTCCCCCCTCCAAAAAAAATTGACGCAACTGTCTCTTTAAAACTATATTTTAAAGTAGAGTGAACACCATTTATCCCTTGGCCAAGAAAAATCTTTTGTCGAGGAACAAACAAATAGGTAACCAATGTTTATATTCAGTATTGGGCTCAATAAGAAAAAACTTTTAAGACATTATTTTAATAGTACTGTGTACCCCTTGGTCATACACATGTTTATATTCAGTATTGGGCTAAAAAATACTGTACTTCAAATTAGGTATGTAGAAAGATAAGTCTTTATAAATCAATGTGTAAGGTATTTAAATGTTGTCTGTAGTCACAAAATATAGTAGATATCACACAATAGCCTTTAACAGTTTGAAAGATAAAATGTATACCATGATAATCCTGTATAGGTGATAGCCACTTCATGGAATAGGTCTGAGTCTACTTTGAGATTGAAATGTTGGAAAACTTGAGTTAATGAGGCATGTTCATACAAAAAATTACAATCCATTATGTAAAAGCCAAATTGGTTAAAGGTGCAAGTCCAAATAAAACTTTAAATGACGGAACACAATTTTATAGAATACTGCTGCGGAGTGTTATTGTAAGATAGCTAGGCAGGCAAGGTAAAATACGCCCACTGGCAGCTTTGTTTGAAAATGAATGGGCAATAACTCATATCAAATAATTTTCGATATTTTTGATTTTCAATAGGGTTCATCCTTGGGTGATAATACACAATTTCACAAAGTTTCATCAAAATCCATCAAGAATTGTGCCCTGCAGAGTGTTTACGAGCTAAAAATTGAACGCGTTTTGAAAAACAAGGGCAATAACTCATATTAAATATTTTTCGATATTTTTTATTTTCAATTGGGTTCATCCTTGGGTGATAATAAACAACTTCACCAAGTTTGGTCAAAATCCAGCAAGAATTGTGGCATGTAGAGTGTTTACAAGCTAAAATTGAACGCGTTTTGAAGAACAAGGGCAATAACTCAAATTAAATATTTTCAATTTTTTTATTTTCAATAGTGTTTATCCTAGGGTGATAATAAACAACTTCACCAAGTTTCATCAAAATTCAGCAAGAATTGTGGCATGTAGGGTGTTTACAAGATAAAAATTGAACGCGTTTTGAAGAACAAGGGCAATAACTCATATGAAATATTTTTCAATTTTTTTGATTTTCAATAGTGTTTATCCTTGGGTGATATTGAAAAACTTCACCAAGTTTCATCAAAATTCAGGAAGAATTGTGGCATGTAGGGTGTTTACATGATAAAAATTGAACGCGTTTTGAAGAACAAGGGCAATAACTCATATTAAATATTTTTCGATTTTTTTATTTTCAATAGCTTAGTAATTTATATTTCAGAACTATATATGTTATCATAACTAAGTAATATATATTTCAGAACTATATATGTTATCATAACTTAGTAATTTATATTTCAGAACTATATATGTTTCACAACTTAGTTCTATATTTTTCAGAACTATATATGTTATCATAACTAAGTAATATATATTTCAGAACTATATATGTTTCACAACTAAGTAATATATATTTCAGAACTATATATGTTATCATAACTTAAGTAATTTATATTTCAGAACTATATATGTTATCATAACTAAGTAATATATATTTCAGAACTATATATGTTATCATAACTTAGTAATATATATTTCAGAACTATATATGTTATCGTAACTTAGTAATTTATATTTCAGAACTATATATGTTATCATAACTTAGTAATTTATATTTCAGAACTATATATGTTATCATAACTTAATAATTTATATTTCAGAACTATATATGTTATCATAACTTAGTAATTTATATTTCAGAACTATATATGTTATCATAACTAAGTAATATATATTTCAGAACTATATATGTTATCATAACTAAGTAATATATAATATATATTTCAGAACTATATATGTTATCATAACTTAGTAATATATATTTCAGAACTATATATGTTATCATAACTTAGTAATTTATATTTCAGAACTATATATGTTATCATAACTTAGTAATTTATATTTCAGAACTATATATGTTATCATAACCAAGTAATATATATTTCAGAACTATATATGTTATCATAATTTAGTAATTTATATTTCAGAACTATATATGTTATCATAACTTAGTAATTTATATTTCAGAACTATATATGTTATCATAACCAAGTAATATATATTTCAGAACTATATATGTTATCATAACTAAGTAATATATATTTCAGAACTATATATGTTATCATAACTAAGTAATATATATTTCAGAACTATATATGTTATCATAACTTAGTAATTTATATTTCAGAACTATATATGTTATCGTAACTTAATAATTTATATTTCAGAACTTTATATGTTATCATAACTTAGTAATATATATTTCAGAACTATATATGTTATCATAACTTAATGATATATATTTCAGAACTATATATGTTATCATAACTAAGTAATATATATTTCAGAACTATATATGTTATCATAACTAAGTAATATATATTTCAGAACTATATATGTTATCATAACTAAGTAATATATATTTCAGAACTATATTTGTTATCATAACTAAGTAATATATATTTCAGAACTATATATGTTATCGTAACTTAGTAATTTATATTTCAGAACTATATATGTTATCATAACTTAATAATATATATTTCAGAACTATATATGTTATCATAACTAAGTAATATATATTTCAGAACTATATATGTTATCGTAACTTAATAATATATATTTCAGAACTATATATGTTATCATAACTAAGTAATATATATTTCAGAACTATATATGTTATCATAACTGAATAATTTATATTTCAGAACTATATATGTTATCATAACTTAATAATATATATTTCAGAACTATATATGTTATCATAACTAAGTAATATATATTTCAGAACTATATATGTTATCGTAACTTAGTAATTTATATTTCAGAATGCTACGAATATAGAAATAACATAATATTACATCCTATATCCTTTGTTGAGATAATAAATATCAAGAACCAGAAGGAATGTGATGAAGAATGTAAGAACAATACCCGATGCAGCACAGCAAGAGCGGATTCTAGGTTTTGTGCTCTATTTTCAACACCACTCATCTCGATATCTGTGTTTACAGATCTGAATCAATGTATAGAAAAGTGTAACCAAATGAATGAATGTTTACTGTTGAGTTATTTGGGAAATAAGGGAGATTGTTTTATATATAACGTAACCCTTCACAACATACCTGAAACTTTCCGTAGAGGCCCATCAGATGGCGATACTATAGCAGAAAAATATATCTGTAATTAAAGCACATGTATTATGATATAACTGTATTATTACTATAAGGGTTTGTCAAAATAAGAGGGTCTGGGTTGCTCAGTACTTTAGGCAAATGATTGTTAACCTGAAGGTCCAGGTCCAGACTAGCATAGATTCCAAGGTTTTTTTTACCTAATCTCTCCCTGTCAATGATGAAGGTTGGGAGAGAGACTGATGTGGAAAATGTGATAAAAAATTCTGATACGACAATAAACTGATGCATCAATCTATCAAATTGAAAAAATGTACACAAATGCTGCTGCCCTGTCAAATATTTCCCTCATATCAAATTGCATGGTGACCATTTTCGTTTACACACGTTCTAAGCATCATCACATCTACGACTTAAATTTTGACCCCTTTACATACGCCCACATAAAATGTGGAGCCTATATTGTCGTCACCCATGTCCGTCCGTCCGTCCACAATTTGCTTGTAAATACTCTAGAAGGCATAATTCTTGACAGATTTTGACGAAACTTACTGAAATTGTTTATTATCACCCAAGGATAAACCCTATTGAAAATAAAAAAAATCGTAAAAATATTTAATATGAGTTATTGCCCTTGTTCTTCAAAACACGTTCAAATTTTAGCTTGTAAACCCTCTACATTCCACAATTCTTTCTGGATTTTGACCAAACTTTGTGAAGTTGTTTATTATCACCAAAGGATAAACCCTATTGAAAATAAAAAAAATCGAAAAATATTTAATATGAGTTATCGCCCTTGTTCTTCAAAACGCGTTCAATTTTTATCTTGTAAACACCCTACATGCCACAATTCTTGCTGAATTTTGATGAAACTTGGTGAAGTTTTTCATTATCACCCAAGGATAAACACTATTGAAAATCAAAAAAATTGAAAAATATTTCATATGAGTTATTGCCCTTGTTCTTCAAAACGCGTTCAATTTTTATCTTGTAAACACCCTACATGCCACAATTCTTGCTGAATTTTGATGAAACTTGGTGAAGTTGTTTATTATCACCCAAGGATAAACTCTATTGAAAATAAAAAAATTGAAAATATTTAATTTGAGTTATTGCCCTTGTTCTTCAAAACGCGTTCAATTTTAGCTTGTAAACACTCTACATGCCACAATTCTTGCTGGATTTTGACCAAACTTGGTGAAGTTGTTTATTATCACCCAAGGATGAACCCAATTGAAAATAAAAAATATCGAAAAATATTTAATATGAGTTATTGCCCTTGTTTTTCAAAACGCGTTCAATTTTTAGCTCGTAAACACTCTGCAGGGCACAATTCTTGATGGATTTTGATGAAACTTTGTGAAATTGTGTATTATCACCCAAAGATGAACCCTATTGAAAATCAAAAATATCGAAAATTATTTGATATGAGTTATTGCCCATTCATTTTCAAACAAAGCTGCCAGTGGGCGTATTTTACCTTGCCTGCCTAGCTATCTTACAATAACACTCCGCAGCAGTATACTATAAAATTGTGTTCCGTCATTTAAAGTTTTATTTGGACTTGCACCTTTAACCAATTTGGCTTTTACATAATGGATTGTAATTTTTTGTATGAACATGCCTCATTAACTCAAGTTTTCCAACATTTCAATCTCAAAGTAGACTCAGACCTATTCCATGAAGTGGCTATCACCTATACAGGATTATCATGGTATACATTTTATCTTTCAAACTGTTAAAGGCTATTGTGTGATATCTACTATATTTTGTGACTACAGACAACATTTAAATACCTTACACATTGATTTATAAAGACTTATCTTTCTACATACCTAATTTGAAGTACAGTATTTTTTAGCCCAATACTGAATATAAACATGTGTATGACCAAGGGGTACACAGTGTTCACTCTATAGTGTTAAAATAATGTCTTAAAAGTTTTTTCTTATTGAGCCCAATACTGAATATAAACATTGGTTACCTATTTGTTTGTTCCTCGACAAAAGATTTTTCTTGGCCAAGGGATAAATGGTGTTCACTCTACTTTAAAATATAGTTTTAAAGAGACAGTTGCGTCAATTTTTTTTTGGAGGGGGGAGGAAGGATTGATAGCTCAGAAGTACTAGAAATTTATAAAATCGAATAATTCCTTCAAAAACATTAGAAACTAGAAATTTCTACTCTTATTTCTATAGATGTCTTTTCTATATGTCTGTGTCTCAAGAAAATTCGACTCGTCTTTTTAAATTTCAATCGCAGACAATTCTTGACGCACATGGATTTGAGGATTGATTAGCTTAGCTTGAAACAATGTCCGTTTCTGTGACCAAATTACGATTGGTAAATAATGGCTCATCTGTCCTTCTAAAAAAGTGTGCATGGCGATTAACGCCAATTTGGGTGCGAGTACAATTTAAGAGCTAGGTTGAGGTAGACAAGAAGTGTCTCATCCAGTCAGCAGATTTCCCGGGGTTCACTTCTGGATGCTATGCAGTAGTTGAACAGTCATTGAACTTTAACTAATAAGTGTCGTTGGACAACATTATACAGTGAAGCCACGTTTAACAGTCTGCCGATAATCCACTAACATCGATGTCATCTTATATTGCAACAAAGATAGCTTGCCATACAGGAGATTGCAATTATTGGAAAACGATGCATGTTCATAAGAAAAATAACAAAACAATATGTAGGAGCCAATTTGGTTAAAGGTGCAAGCCAAAAAAGGGTTATAAGCTGAAAATAGCCACAAACGGCCCGCCGAAAAATCTGCAATTATTTGCCGACGTTCTGCGTAGCTTCGCAGATACGTTTGCGTGCCCTTTTGGCGACAAAACGTCGTAAATGCATCTCTACCAATTCATTGCTAGCAAATAATTTTTTTTCGCTCTTG
>NW_008709540.1:1393759-1422935 GCF_000327385.1 Lottia gigantea
TGAAATATATATTACTTAGTTATGATAACATATATAGTTCTGAAATATAAATTACTAAGTTATGATAACATATATAGTTCTGAAATATATATTACTAAGTTATGATAACATATATAGTTCTGAAATATAAATTACTAAGTTATGATAACATATATAGTTCTGAAATATATATTACTTAGTTATGATAACATATATAGTTCTGAAATATAAATTACTAAGTTATGATAACATATATAGTTCTGAAATATAAATTACTAAGTTATGATAACATATATAGTTCTGAAATATAAATTATTAAGTTATGATAACATATATAGTTCTGAAATATACATTACTTAGTTATGATAACATATATTGTTCTGAAATATAAATTACTAAGTTATGATAACATATATAGTTCTGAAATATAAATTACTAAGTTATGATAACATATATAGTTCTGAAATATAAATTACTAAGTTATGATAACATATATAGTTCTGAAATATAAATTATTAAGTTATGATAACATATATAGTTCTGAAATATATATTACTTAGTTATGATAACATATATAGTTCTGAAAAATATATAACTAAGTTGTGAAACATATATAGTTCTGAAATATAAATTACTAAGTTATGATAACATATATAGTTCTGAAATATATATTACTTAGTTATGATAACATATATAGTTCTGAAATATAAATTACTAAGTTATGATAACATATATAGTTCTGAAATATATATTACTTAGTTATGATAACATATATAGTTATGTCTATGGCGTCTTGTCCGGTCAGGCCTTGCCTTGCATGGAATTTCGCAAGAAACTCAAAACATTATATGCCAATCCTGGCGAATTTCAACATCGAAACAATATGACACATACCTTGAAAAATGGATCAACTTTTGTGGTAGATGGAACAGTGATCCCTTATCATCTTCTCTAAGTTGTGTGCTTGATTTTTTTTGTTAGCTTGTACAAAGAAGGACTGGGATATAGCGGATTAAATACAGCCCGTTCAGCATTGTCTAGTGTTGTGTTGTTAGACTCTGATTATAATGGAACTTTGGGAAAACATCCCTTGATATGCCGTTTCCTAAAAGGAGTCTTCGAATTGCGTCCAGCACTTCCACGTTACACCCATACAACTTTAAAACCAGCATCAAAATCAACTATAGCTCGTTGGATTCGTGAAATCTTGGCTCTTGCTGGTATTGATATTCAAACTTTTCATGCACATAGTGTTCGTTCTGCAGCAACTAGTGCTGCCTCAAGAAAACAAATTCCTATAGATGTGATTCTTAATTCTGCTAGTTGGAAAACTTCGTCAGTTTTTCGGAAGTTTTATAATTTACCTGTAACGCACACAAGAGATACATGTTTTGCTGATGCATTATTAGATATAACTGACAGAAAAGTTAATATTTTTAGTTTATATTTACATTTGAGTTTTTTGAGATTATTGATATTGAAGAATGTTCAGATAGAACATAATGTTTTCATTAGAACTGTTAATTTTATTATGTTAGTTAATAATATATAAAGCTTTTGTTTACATTGAATTTATTTATTTATACATTTTCTGCTAAGCTGTGGTCATGTCTTGCTTTGAAATCTCATGAAATCCCGTGACTGACTGATGATGTAATAAAATTTAAAAATTAAACGAGACTTACCTGTAAGGTGATGTTTGATTGTAATTATATTATGTCATCAGCAGTCATGAGGGATTACATGCTCTCCCATTCTTAATTTTGGTGCTTATTTTTTCCCTACCCTGGTAAATTCTTTGTTGACGTCATGAGCCCTTTGCTTTGAAACCTGATGACCACGTGACCAAGCCTCTCTCATGTCATCCCTCATGACTGCTGATGACATAATATAATTACAATCAAACATCACATAGCTAGCTATTCAACCGACTGAACAAACACGAATCGATAGGATGGTACAATCATAAAAGATAGCTTGCCAGCCAAGGTAATATAGGCCCACTGGCAGCTTTGATTTTGAATAAAAATATTTAGCAGTACAGTAACAATCACCAGTATGAAATATTCAACCTTCAGTCATACACTTCTTTTGAACTCTTTAGGGCGATACTGAATAATATAAGTTATTGCCCTTGTTCTTGAAACGTGTTCAAGTTTCGTTAAAATCAGTCAAGAATTGTGCCTTCTAGAGTGTTTACAAGCTAAAAATTGAACGCGTTTTCAAGAACAAGGGCGATAACTCAATCTCAATATTTTTTCTATTCTTCTGATTTTCAATAGGGTTCATCCTTGGTTGATTACGAACACTCACACCAAGTTTCCTCCAAATCCGTCAAGAATTGTGACTTGTAGAGTGCTTACGAACTAAAAATCGAACGCGTTTTGAAGGACAAGGGCAATAACTCATATTAACTATTTTTTCGATTTTATCGATTTTCAATAGGGTTCATCCTTGGGTGGTAATAAACGATTCAAGCAAGTTTCGTCCAAATCTGTAAAGAATTGTGACTTGTAAAGTGTTTACGAGCAATTCTGAACGGACGGACGGACGGACATGGGCGTATAATAATGACAATTTTGATATATAAGGGAGGTTACTGATGCAAATATTTTTTGCAGATTCCGAGTTGAGCTCGAGTTATCGTCAATATTTTACTTTTTATTCTTTATTATTTTTTATTCATATTGTTGTCAGAGTACCTAGCAAAAATTGTAATACTGTAATACATTGGGTCAGACATCGCAGATCGCGGAATTACAAGCTAAAATTTAACGCGTTTTCAAGAACAAGGGCAATAACTCATACTAATTTTTCGATTTTTCTGATTTTCAATAGGGTTCATCCTTGGGTGATTACAAACAACCATACCGTGTTTCAAGAATTGTTCCTTGTAGATTGTTTACGAGCAATTGTTGAGGGACGGACCGACGGACATGGGTGACAGCAATATATGCTCCACATTTCATGTGGGCGTATAAAAATTATAGAAATATCTGATGACAACTCGACATACTCTTGTGATGACAACATAATACGTCACATGTGAAAAACTTTAAACCCAGGAGTAGTACTAGGTATAATGTTATCTTCACCCGCCTATTAGTAAAGAATTGTGTACCGATATCTGATTTGATCTCTACACCTAAATGTTACTTTAGTTTACTCAGCTTGCGATCAAAGACAAATTCTAACAAGATTAATATGTGTGTAAACGAAGATGACCGGCATGTAATTGCGATGAGGGAAATATTTGGCAGGACAGCAGCATAAAGTGTACATTTTTCAATTTGATAGATTGATGCATCAGTTTATTGTTGTATCGGAATTTTTTATCACATTTTCCACATCAGTCCCTCTCCTAACCTTCATCATTGACAGGGAGAGGTAAGGTAAAAAAAATACCCTTGGAATCTATGCTAGTTACTAGTCTGGACCTGGGCCCCGTTTCACTAGATCTCAGTTTATTGTTGTATCCCCCCACCCCCCACCAACCTTCATCATTGACAGGGAGAGATCAGGTAAAAAAAAAACCTTGGAATCTATGCTGGTTACTAGTCGGGACCTGGACCTTCAGGTTAACAATCATTTGTCTAAAGTACTGAGCAACCCATGCCCTAATATTTTGACAAACCCTTATAGTAATAATACAGTTATATCATAATACATGTGCTTTAATCACAAACATATTTTTTCTACAACAGTATCGCCATCTGATGGGCCTCTTTCGAAATTGTCAGGAAGGTTGTTCTGTGTATCGTTGAATAAATAACAGCGTGTTTCAAGTTTAACATAACTCAACATTGTGCATTCATTCATCTGGTCACACTTTTCTGTACATTCATTTCGATCTGCACCCAAATATCCCCAGATGACTGGTGATGGATATTGAAAACACAAACCATTTATTACAAACGTACTGGCTATCGGCTATCGACACTAGCTGCGTTCAAGTATTGAGGACGTATGTATGTGTTATTACTATATTCGTAATAACATTCTGAAACATAAATTACTTAGTTATGATTATTTTTTTTTTGTAAAGAAGTTATTTCCTAGTGGAATTGTAAGACCACAGACTGACTGAAAATTAAAATGGTGCCAATCAATGCTCCATGCTCAATGTTTGGAAAACCTCTTTACATTCTCATTAACCACCTAGGTCGAAGTCAATAATTTGTCTATATGATATCATTAAGTTATGACTGGTTGTAGTTTTATAGATAAATGGAATGCTGAGTTGATGAATCACTTTTCGAAGCACCTGATGATACTTCTCTTTGGAGGAGTCCACTACTATACAACTTCTATTCTCGATTTTGCCATACTTTGGACTAGATTTTGATTAACGGAATTGTCTTGCTTGTACTGAGTTTTATTCCTAGTGAAAACAGAAGTATACGAAGTTAGCATGACTTCATAACATTTCTCAACCTTAAGCTCATGTGTTCAAACTATTGGATTTGAGATGATAGTGAGACAGGCCTTACTCACTTTTCAAGAAAACTTGATGCCCGTATGACATTTGGTTTTTCAACTCAACATTCCATTAGGCGAATCCACATAGCTAATATTTTTTTAAGAATATTTCAAGCTATGAATTCAAGTATTGATATAAACTATACCTGGAGGTTTACAAAATGGTTCTTGATACTTCCATGTTCCATCTACACATTCCATACCTTGCTGCATCTTGTATCCCTTTTCACATGTTATTTCAACATTTCCACAGTCTTCATTGAAAATGGCGTTGGTAACATTAGGATGGGTCAAACAATCTGTAAATTCCATTTTGTTATTATCATTTTTTCAATTCTATACGATGTATTTCTGCTCTAAACACGACAAAATATTGACTATTGGTCTGTTTTCTCAATATTTCTAAAGTTGAAGAATAGATAGACTCGCCCATTAATATTCAAGTTCACATATATTTTAAATAGATTTAAAAACTTGACTTCAGATAGAAAGCAGAATACGTCAAAATACCATAAGATAATAAGTAAGAATATTTACCAGCATCAATGAGATTTATTGCTGTTACGGACAACAACACTACGAAGCATAATAGGTTCTTCATGGTTCTAACGTTTGCAATATCAAGACTCTTTGATACACTGTCAAATGTTAGATTTGATGGAGAAATTTATACTAAATTCAAAGCCTCCTACCGGACAGATGTTGACTTAATCATCGTAAATCGATACTTTATACCCTACTTTTTTTAAATTTAAAATATCTTTTTATTTTAAAGCGTGATTGCCTAAATTACCAAAATGTTCAATACGTCAAATAGTAGAATCAATTTGTCTTCAAGCCCCCGACAAAGGAAGGGTTTAGATGTTAAGGTTCAAAGTCGGTATGACGTCATTTTACATCAGTTAGTTTTCTTTGGTTGAAGCATAGAGTTATAAATAGAACTAGAGGAAGTAGTATGACGAAGCGTCATGGTCCACCAATGGGAAATGAAATGAAATGAATGGAGTTTTACGTCCTACTTTTCTGCACCATGTGGGCAGAAGAAGAATGGCAACACCATGCAGTCTGCAATGAGGGAAGTTTTGCTAGGACAGCGGCATTAGCCTGTTTTTTTTTCGATTCCCAACTGTCGAGGGATCTTTAACGTGCACAGCCTTTAGCACACGAGGCCTTGGTTTATTGTCCCATCCGAACGACTAAACGCTGTTTCCAGCCTCGTACCTGCATCACTGACAGGGGGAAACCGGGTTGAAAAATCCGAAGGTATTATCTCGACAGCTCCTACTACAATCCGTATAATTCTTGCAAAGACATGTCATGCATCGTTAAATGAGAAATTAAATAAGCTTTTTAATGCTGTTTTCAAATAAGTTTTATGGATATGCGTTTCCCAGAAATTGCAGGTTCAAGTTGAAAATCTCTAATTTCGACTTACTGTTAAAATGTGTGCCCAACGGGGAGCTACATGGAGTGATTTGGGGTGATATTTGGGGTGACCAACTGGGCCGAGTCCAGACCGAGTACGGTTCTCTTCAAGTGGGCTAGTTTTTATGGCTGTCTAAACGCGGCGTATGCCGCTCCCCGGGGAAATTTTGAGAATCAGACCGTAGACACCAATTCCTGAGCTGAGACATGACATTTTCTGTTGAAATAGTTTTAGTGATGAATCGTTGTTTGTACCTTATAATTATATTTGGCTTTATCAAATGATTCCTCTCCCAGCACTGTGGTATGGGTGGGGTCGACGGTGCTGGGCCCCAGCAAATTAGAATTGAGCCAAAGCGCGAAATCACACGGAAAAAAAGATATTAATAACACGATAAATAGGTCACATAATAGGTGGTTAAGAGAGAAGTACGGTAAAATGGATTTATAGCTGTCTGGATAAGACATTTACTGGTGAAAATTGTGATTGTTCGGTGATGAATCGTTATTTTCACCTACAATATGGTAATTTGAATCAGTATTAATATTCGAGGGGTGGGGATGGGCGAGGTTCTGCCAAGGCCCGTAGATAGTCCCTGGTCCTACGGGGGTCTAAATTTTATCAAGGAGGGGCTCTACTATAATATTTCAATCGATCTGCCTGAGAAACAACTTTTTCTGATTAAATATCGGAGGCTAAATACATGTAAAAATATATAATGTCCACTTAAAACGATCTAAAAATGCAAATGAAACGAATTTCTGACATTTATCATTTCAATGGAATTCAATTAAATTTGTGCACGCCCGCAATTCGAAAGAAAACCTTGTTTACTGCCATTTACGTAGTGTGACGTTGTCTCCTCTATAGTCGCCATTTTGTTTCTCCATGACTGGACCATTCTGTACACGACGTCATATAGAGAGTGTGCTATCTAGTTATAATATACATCTATGGCTTGAAGTCATCGAGAGGCTAGTAAAATTATGTCTGTAAATATATTTATAAATATTGGTTATAATGTTTTCTCTTTTAAGAACTCAACGGATGACAGCATTACTAACGAATAGAGTGGTTTATTTCAGTTTTCGCAGGAAACAATGTCCTCCACGATTTTGGATGTCATTACAAGAGTTATTTTCTTCGCTTTCTCGCCTTTTTCTTCGTCTTTTTCCTCTCACTTGTCCAAAATATTGTTGATTTAAAGCAAAACACACAATTTCATAGAATTCGGATTTAACATAATTGTTTACCATTAAAATCAGTTGAAAACTGTAGTCTCTATAGTTTTCACAAAAAAAATTTTCACGCGTTTTTCCTAAGTCAAGGGCAATAACTAAAATATAGTGGACCACAGCCATATACGCCCACCACTGCATGCGGATGTTAAAAACCAAATATCCATTTTAAGTTTCATCAAAATCGGTGGAAAACTTAGAGAGTAATAGCATATTCAATATTTTGGGGCAACTCTGCTTCTTACGGTCGAAAATAGCTCAAATTCGAACTTGATCTTCATTTTATGAATATGTATACACATACCAAATTTCATTTGATTCTATCAAAAAATCTAGTTTTTAGAGCGTTTACAAGCAAATGTTGACGAACGGACGGACAGACAGACAGGGGTGCCGACAATATACGTCCACATAGAGAGATGTGGGCGTATAAAAACCGTTCATCGAAAAATCATCAATTCGAACGTGACCAAGATCTCATCATTATACATTATAACATCAAGTTTCATTAAAATCAGATAAAAACTGTAGTTTCTATTGTGTTCACAAGAAATGTTGAGGGACCGACGGACAGGGACCACGGCAATATACGTCCACAAAAAAAATGTGTTTGGCGACCCATCACATAAGGGTAGTTCAAGTACGGCTCGCATCTTGTCTGGACCGTGTGTCCGTATTACTGTGACCAAAATGGCTTGTGTCCGTATTACTGTGACCAAAATACTTTGTGCCGTATTACTGTGACCATAACACCTTTTGACCGTATTACTGTGACAAAAATACTTTGTGTTCGTAGTGCTGTGACCAAAATACCTTGTGTCCGTGTTACTGTGACAAAAATACTTTGTGTTCGTAGTGCTGTGACCAAAATACCTTGTGTCCGTGTTACTGTGACTATAATACCTTGTGTCCGTATTACTGTGACCAAAATACCTTGTGTCCATATTACTGTGACCAAAATACCTTGTGTTCGTATTACTGTGACCAAAATACTTTTTGCCCGTATTACTGTGACCATAATACCTTGTGTCCGTATTACTGTGACGAAAATACTTTGTGTCCGTATTAATGTGACCAAAATACAGCGTGTCCGTATTACTGTGACCAAAATACAGCGTGTCCGTATTACTGTGACTAAAATACAGCGTGTCCGTATTACTGTGACCAAAATACAGCGTGTCCGTAATACTGTGACCAAAATACCTTGTGTTCGTAGTGCTGTGACCAAAATACCTTGTGTCCGTATTACTGTGACCAAAATACCTTGTGTCCGTATTACTGTGACTATAATACTTTGTGTCCGTATTACTGTGACTAAAACACCATGTGTCCGTATTACTGTGACCAAAATACCTTGTGCCCGTATTACTGTGACCAAAATACTTTGTGTCTGTATTACTGTGACCAAAATACCTTGTGTTCGTATTACTGTGACTAAAATACCTTGTGTTCGTATTACTGTGACTAAAATACCATGTGTCCGTATTACTGTGACCAAAATACTGTGTGTTCATATTACTGTGACCAAAATACCTTGTGTTCGTATTACTGTGACCATAATACCTTGTGTTCGTATTACTGTGACTAAAATACCACTTTGTGTTCGTATTACTGTGACTAAAATACCTTGTGTTCGTATTACTGTGACCAAAATACCTTGTGTTCGTATTACTGTGACTAAAATACCACTTTGTGTTCGTATTACTGTGACCAAAATACTTTGTGTCCGTATTACTGTGACCAAAATACCTTCTGTCCGGATTACTGTGACAAAAATAACTTGTGTTCGTATTACTGTGACTAAAATACCACTTTGTGTTCGTATTACTGTGACCAAAATACCGTGTGTTCGTATTACTGTGACCAAAATACTTTGTGTTCGTATTACTGTGACCAAAATACCTTGTGTTCGTATTACTGTGACTAAAATACCGCTTAGTGTTCGTATTACTGTGACCAAAATACCTTGTGTTCGTATTACTGTGACTATAATACCTTGTGTTCGTATTACTGTGACTATAATACCTTGTGTTCGTATTACTGTGATCATAATACCTTGTGTTCGTATTACTGTGACCAAAATATCTTGTGTCCGTATTACTGTGACCAAAATACTTTGTGCCCGTATAAATAAGACTATAAAACCTTGTGCCTGTATTACTGTGACTATAATACCACTTTGTGTTCGTATTACTGAGACTATAATACCTTGTGTTCGTATTACTGAGACTATAATACCTTGTGTTCGTATTAATGAGACTATAATACCGTGTGCCTGTATTACTGTGACTATAATACCTTGTGTTCGTATTACTGAGACTATAATACCTTGTGTTCGTATTACTGAGACTATAATACCTTGTGTTCGTATTACTGTGACTATAATACCTTGTGCCTGTATTACTGTGACTATAATACCTTGTGCCCTTATTAATGAGACTATAATACCTTGTGCCTGTATTACTGTGACTATAATACCTTGTGCCTGTATTACTGTGACTATAATACCTTGTGCCCGTATTAATGAGACTATAATACCCTGTGCCTGTATTACTGTGAATATAATACCTTGTGCCTGTATTACTGTGACTATAATACCTTGTGCCTGTATTACTGTGACCATAATAACTTGTGCCCGTATTAATGAGACTATAATACCTTGTGTCCGTAATACTGTGACTATAATACCTTGTGCCCGTATTAATGAGACTATAATACCTTGTGCCTGTATTACTGTGACTATAATACCTTGTGCCTGTATTACTGTGACTATAATAACTTGTGCCCGTATTAATGAGACTATAATACCTTGTGCCTGTATTACTGTGACTATAATACCTTGTGCCTGTATTACTGTGACCATAATAACTTGTGCCCGTATTAATGAGACTATAATACCTTGTGTTCGTATTAATGAGACTATAATACCTTGTGCCTGTATTACTGTGACTATAATACCTTGTGTTCGTATTAATGAGACTATAATAACTTGTGCCCGTATTAATGAGACTATAATACCTTGTGTTCGTATTAATGAGACTATAATACCTTGTGTTCGTATTAATGAGACTATAATACCTTGTGCCTGTATTACTGTAACCATAATAACTTGTGCCTGTATTACTGTGACTATAATACCTTGTGCCTGTATTACTGTGACTATAATACCTTGTGCCTGTATTACTGTGACTATAATACCTTGTGCCCGTATTACTGTGACTATAATACCTTGTGCCTGTATTACTGTGACTATAATACCTTGTGCCCGTATTACTGTGACTATAATACCTTGTGCCTGTATTACTGTGACTATAATACCTTGTGCCTGTATTACTGTTACTATAATACCTTGTGCCTGTATTACTGTGACTATAATACCTTGTGCCTGTATTACTGTGACTATATTACCGTGTGCCTGTATTACTGTGACTATAATACCTTGTGCCTGTATTACTGTGACTATATTACCGTGTGCCTGTATTACTGTGACTATATTACCGTGTGGCTGTATTACTGTGACTATAATACCTTGTGCCTGTATTAATGAGACTGTAATACCTTGTGCCCGTATTAATGAGACTATAATACCTTGTGTTCGTATTACTGTGACTATAATACCTTGTGCCTGTATTACTGTGACTATAATACCTTGTGCCTGTATTAATGAGACTATAATACCTTGTGCCCGTATTAATTTGACTATAATACCTTGTGTTCGTATTACTGAGACTATAATACCTTGTGCCTGTATTACTGTGACTATAATACCTTGTGCCTGTATTACTGTGACTATAATACCTTGTGCCTGTATTACTGTAACTATAATACCTTGTGTTCGTATTACTGTGACTATAATACCTTGTGTTTGTATTACTGTGACTATAATACCTTGTGCCTGTATTACTGTGACTATAATACCTTGTGCCTGTATTACTGTGACTATAATACCTTGTGTTCGTATTAATGAGACTATAATACCTCGTGCCTGTATTACTGAGACTATAATACCTTGTGCCTGTATTACTGAGACTATAATACCTTGTGCCTGTATTACTGTGACTATAATACCTTGTGCCCGTATTACTGAGACTATAATACCTTGTGTCCGTATTACTGTGACTATAATACCTTGTGCCCGTATTAATGAGACTATAATACCTTGTGCCTGTATTACTGTGACTATAACACCTTGTGCCTGTATTACTGAGACTATAATACCTTGTGTTCGTATTAATGAGACTATAATACCTTGTGCCTGTATTACTGAGACTATAATACCTTGTGCCCGTATTACTGTGACTATAATACCTTGTGCCCGTATTACTGTGACTATAATACCTTGTGTTCGTATTAATGAGACTATAATACCTTGTGTTCGTATTAATGAGACTATAATACCTTGTGCCTGTATTACTGTGACTATAATACCTTGTGTTCGTATTAATGAGACTATAATACCTTGTGCCTGTATTACTGTGACTATAATACCTTGTGCCTGTATTACTGTGACTATAATACCTTGTGTTCGTATTAATGAGACTATAATACCTTGTGCCCGTATTAATGATACTATAATACCTTGTGTTCGTATTACTGAGACTATAATACCTTGTGTTCGTATTAATGAGACTATATTACCGTGTGCCTGTATTACTGTGACTATAATACCTTGTGTCTGTATTACTGTGACTATAATACCTTGTGTCCGTATTACTGTGACTATAATACCTTGTGCCCGTATTACTGTGACCATAATACCTTGTGCCCGTATTACTCTGACTATAATACCTTGTGTCCGTATTACTGTGACTATAATACCTTGTGCCCGTATTAATGAGACTATAATACCTTGTGTTCGTATTAATGAGACTATAATACCTTGTGCCTGTATTACTGTGACTATAATACCTTGTACCCGTATTACTGTGACTATAATACCTTGTGCCTGTATTACTGTGACTATAATACCTTGTGCCTGTATTACTGTGACTATAATACCTTGTGCCTGTATTACTGTGACTATATTACCGTGTGCCTGTATTACTGTGACTATAATACCTTGTGCCTGTATTAATGAGACTATAATACCTTGTGCCCGTATTAATGAGACTATAATACCTTGTGCCCGTATTAATGAGACTATAATACCTTGTGTTCGTATTAATGAGACTATAATACCTTGTGTTCGTATTAATGAGACTATAATACCTTGTGCCTGTATTACTGTGACTATAATACCTTGTGTTCGTATTAATGAGACTATAATACCTTGTGTTCGTATTACTGTGACTATAATACCATGTGCTCATATTACTGTGACTATAATACCTTGTGCCTGTATTACTGTGACTATAATACCTTGTGCCTGTATTACTGTGACTATAATACCTTGTGCCTGTATTAATGAGACTATAATACCGTGTGTTCGTATTAATGAGACTATAATACCTTGTGCCTGTATTACTGTGACTATAATACCGTGTGTTCGTATTAATGAGACTATAATACCGTGTGCCCGTATTACTGTGACCAAAATACCGTGTGCTGTGACCATATTTCCGGCGTCCAAATTTCCTGTGGCCAACTTACCTACAACCTATTTTTATGTAATATAAAGAATCACGTTTGTATCTTAACTTATGCTTAACTAAAATATTTTCAATAATTTCATACGATTTGTTTTTAATAAATCATTTATAAGAATGCTTTGTGAATTCGTTAATAAGTTCTGCACATTATAATAACAGTTTGACGTTTATGGTAATTAGTGTATGTAAAACATATTCCCGCCTACGCCACAACTGCTGCGTTGTTGTTGTTTTCTTAATGTGTCCGAGTGCTTTTACTGAGTGATTTTTTTTTATGAGACATGGGACCCAGACTTCTCCCATGTTCGACGATATATCATACCACCTGTGTAGATAAAGTGGAAATGGATGATTTTATTTTCCTGGGCACCAAATTTCATAGTTTTCTCCTCAGTAGCATAATCGTGAAAACGTAAATTGGGGATTCCTAAAGTATTTTTGTTTGCACAAGACTTACTATTCAGTTGGGAAGGGGTCTATTGCAGTGAAGGAGTAAAACACGTGTCTTAATAAAATAACAACAACTGGCTGTATGTATATATATATATACAATTTCATTGTGAAATCAATATGTCAGTAAGACAGTATATTATTAAATCAATATTCTCTAATCAGATAACATTTTCTCTCTCGTCTTCTTTTATAACTTACGCGATTTACTCATCGCCTGAAAAATAAATATAATATATATATATATAGGTAGAGAGGAGCAAAATCTATTTAAGGGATGTGAAGAGGTTTTCTAAATATTTTATGTGTATTGGGGACAATTAAAGCATCAATTTGCACCATTCAGACATCTATGGTTCCTGCAATTCCATTAAAACTAAGTGTTTGATGATGTTGCTAATGGCAAGGGTCTCATGTGATAAAGCATATTTTGTGACTACCCATGTAACTCTATCACCTACCTGTATCATGGTAGATCCTAACTGAGCAGGCGACATGGTCACTTCTACTCCTGCTTCCCTCAGTGCCTCAATTTTATCTTCAGCTCCTCCCTTACCCCCAGCAATAATAGCTCCTGCATGCCCCATTCTTCTCCCGGGAGGTGCAGTCACACCAGCAATAAATGAGACTACAGGCTTTGCATTATCACCCTGCAAGAGACAAAATAAAATATATTAAGAAATTCTTAGTGTATCCAGTCCAGCAAAAGTATTCATGTACATCCAGAAGACAAGCCATAAATATAGTCCACTACACTTTGTTTTGGGGGTGTGGAAATGAGATTGGTGTTATTTGAATCTGATCAATCAGAACGGTAGAACGGAAATGAGGTCATGTAAAAAAGAAAAATATCACTTTGCCACCGCTCATTTGAAGATATAAGAAAACATTCTTTCCAAATAAATAAGTAAGGTTTGATTTTCTCTCGGGTTCAATTCTCTAACGAAAATCTTTCTCAATTCTTTAATCAAAATATGTAATGGCAAGCTGCTTTACGTTCGCAAACAAAGCGTCATAACAGGTGATTTGTTTTGTTCGGCTGAAATTTACTACCATTAAAGAAAGGGCCATTTTTGATTGGACAATATTTAGCTATGAATATGTCTACATAGAATGACATATATAATTCCAGTATAAAACGGTATAAATTCTGATGTCAAAAATATCTAACATGTGGATTAGGGTTGAAGGCGGTAGAAGGATATACAAATGTAATAAGGGACAGCAATAATGTAACCATACAAACTGGGGCTGCAACTATTATTGATTAAGTGATCTGATATTCATTAAACGATTCAATATATTGAAATAAGTATCACGATTCATTTATTAGGTAAGGACTGAGAAAATAGCAGAATTTTGCCATGAATCAAGAAGTAAAGAATTGTGATAGAGCATTTGAATTTGAAACTTGGCGAATAAGAGCCAGTAGATATAACAGGATCCTTATATAATCCAATAAATCCAAAAAACTTAGTAATTATCCATAAATATACAATTAACTATTGAAAAACGCTTAATATCATGATTAAGGGTTTTTCGTTTGTGAATTTTCCAATTTTCCAGATTTTACATAGATTCTGTTGTAACTTTATGATACCAGGTAAGTTCACTGATGAATATATATTCATATTGACCATTTCGCAAATTCAATTTGATGTTCATTCTAAGATGTAGTATCACTTTAATAATCAAATCATGACAAACACAAGGATTCTGTGTCATTGTTATTAAAAGGGGCTAATAAATAATTGCAGGGCATTTTTTTTTTTTTTTTTTTTTTTTTTTCTTCATTCCGGGAGCTCAGTTCTCGGAAACAGCAACAGTTATGGAAAAACGGATTTCGCCACACTTTCTAACTCGTGGCTAACTGCGTACTGAATGTAAAACGAAAATTTTCTGAGCAACACGAAGCAACGTTAGCAACAAACAGAAAGTGGGCTCTAGTGGGCGTAATTATTGACCGATTTTGCTAGGGTTTCCTTTATTCTACTTCTTATAACAATGGACACATGATGGCAGTTGAAAAAATTTGATTTTCGCAAATTAGTTCGATACTTTTTCTTGTCGAAATTAATCGAAATATGCTATTTGTCGGACAGATTTGAAACTTATACAGTGTAGACAGCCAGCATGGGGGAATAAAAAAATGCATTCAAAATTTTTGCATCACTTCCGGTTTCGAAGTTAGTACTTCCGGTGACGTCACTTCCATTGGAATTGAGTTATGCCCAAACTAACATATGCATGATATTAGTGTCATTAATACAAACCTATTAAACTAAAAAAATACTTACCGGAAGTAATAATTAGGCCGCCATTTTGGTTTGCCTCATTTTGCGAAAATTCCTATGCAGAAGCCATTTTTTAACCGATTTGTGTCATTTTTGTGTCAAACGATACTATAAATGTTTGTCTAAAATTCGTGGGAAGCAAAATTTTGATTTTCGGTTTTGCCTTTTTTATACGAACGGATGTTTTTTTTCAAAGTTAGAAGTCGTATATCCTGTGACCTTGACCTTTGATGACCTTCATATTAACTGTGATGATAATTTGTGACTTTGTCTATCTGATGACCTTTTGACCTTTGGGGTCAGACAACTCTTTCCCATTTTATAGGGGTCTAAATATGGACCATTTGGAGCCTTTAAAGTGCTATATCTCAGTCCCTAATAGAGATATGGCAATAATTCTTTCGATTTTGTAATGTAGAGATTCTGAGCTTTCCATAGATATAATACATGCATACCTTACATGCAAATTCAAAACTCCATTCACTTAACATGGGGTTATTATTAGATAAATAGGCTAATTAGATTAACCTGGCTGTCAACCCCAATAGAAATCAAAGTTTTAGTTGATTAAAGATACCCTCCGTTTTATATTTGTTTTATATGACTGTTTTATGGCCAGTTGTGGTATATAAATAAGCTCTCGGGTGGATTGAACCATGCTATACTGTAAGTTGAGCTTACAGAAGCACATTAAAGGGATACCCCCACTTAATTTACCAACTTTCTTATTTCTTATCCGATTTTCATCAAACTTGGTATGTATGTGTATAATCCAATTCTAAATTTGATGGAAATATTGAATTTTTGTTGTGCGCATGCGCATTGCCAACTTTCTTATTTCTTATCCGAATTTCACCAAATTTGGTATGTATGTGTATAATCCACTTCTAAATTTGATGAAAATATTGAATATTTGTTTTGCGCATGCGCATTACCTACTTTCTTATTTCTTATCCGAATTTCACCAAATTTGGTATGTATGTGTATAATCCAATTCTAAATTTGATGGAAATATTGAATTTTTGTTGTGCGCATGCGCATTACCAACCTTCTCATTTCTTATCCAAATTTAATCAAACGTGCTAGGTATGTGTATAATCCAATTAAAAATTAGATGGAAATATCGAATTTGTAATGTGCGCACGCGCATTGCCACATTTCTTATTTCTTATCCGGATTTCATCAAACTTGGTCTTTATTAATTGACAAACATTCTTTTATTCCTAGTCAATATACTTTAAACTCCAAGCACTTTTGGACATTTGCATTTAGAGATGCAGAAAAAGTATTTACATCAATGTAATTGCAATAGACCATCTCCGTATGTACCTGAATGTCGTAACCCGCCCTGCATCAGTACTGTTATTAGAACAGTTCTAGTTATGATTTTTATCAAACGCAATGCATTAAAAAGAATCGCGATTTATCATCAGTGAAATGTTACAGCCTTAATACAAATACATACCCTGTTATTGTTTCTAAGATATTCAGCTGCTTTTTCTTCTGCTTGACCTCCAATTTCACCAATTAACACAATACCTGAATTTATAATCAATAATAATTAATTTCAACTGTTGAATCCAGACTGGCTCTTTTTAAAACCAAACGTAATTCTGTGCCTTAACTTAATGTAAGCTACGTAGGGATTATAAAGAGGTTTTTCTAGATTTTTATTGTGTATCAGGGACACTGCTAGCATCGATTTGCTCCATTCCAAGTTTCAATCAGATGTTTGGGATTCCTGCAATTCCACTAAAATTGGAGTGTCTAACTGCCAGGCAAGGTAATATACGTCCACTGGCAGCTTTGATTTTAAATAAAAATATTTGGCAGTAAAGTAACAATTACCAGTCTTACACTTCTTTTGAACGATACTGTATACCAAGTTTCGTCAATATCTGTCAAGATATGGGCCTTCTAGAGAGTTTACAAGCTAAAACTTAAACACATTTTTAAGAACAAGGGCAATAACTCATACTAAATATTTTTAGATTTTTCTGATTTTCAATAGGGTTCATCCTTGGGTGATTACAAACAATCATACCAAGTTTCGTCAAAATCAGTCAAGAATTGTGCCCTCTAGAGTGTTTGCGTTCAATTGTGAATGGATGGACGGACGTAGGTGAAGAAAATATACGCCCCCTATTTCATGTGGGGGTATAAAAAGTTAAAAACTATACCATACCATCAGTGCCAGGGTCGGCTAAAAATACTTCTAAACAATCTATAAAGTTAGTTCCATTGAAAGGATCTCCACCAATACCAACACATAAACTCTGACCCAATCCTTTTTCTGTTGTCTGATGTACAGCTTCGTATGTTAAAGTTCCAGATCTTGACACAATACCTACAATCAATCAAACAGTCTCTTATGTTCGACAGAAGGGCCTTGGTGTAAGATAGAAAGAATCAAACAGGGCCTTGGTGTAAGATAGAAGGAATCAAACAGTCCCTGATGTAAGATAGAAAAAATCAAACAGGGCCCTGATGTAAGATAGAAGGAATCAAACAGTCCCTGATGTAAGATAGAAGGAATCAAACAGGGTCTTGATACAGGGATCAAAGTGAGGAACGAAAAAAATAAAGAGAAAATGGAAAATATCAGCTGATGGTAAAGATGGCCACAGACTCTCATGTGAGGTATAGGGGGAGATTTAACCATTTTAAGTTGCTTTGAAAGTCATTTCCCTCACAGAAATCTTTTCATTCCTAAAACTAAATTTTAAAAGGTTTTATTCAAAAATAAAAAAAATACCAACAGCCAGAAAAATAGAGGAATTCCTATAAAAACTGTGCCACTTGAATAGTAACTTGTTACCTTTCAACCAACCTAACTTCTATATCCACTAAATCCAATATTGCTTTGCCCTGTTTAACTATTTCACCTCATGATGACAATGTAAATTGTTGAAACATTGTGAACAATAAAGTTCAGGAATAGAATACTTGTTATTTAATAATGTCAAATTAATTTAAATTAAAATTATTTATTTGATTAGTTGATGTTTCTAATGAATTATCATGTATTCTTAATCAATTCATTATGTTCTTATTGCATATAATTAAGAGTTTTAACCAATCATAAATGTCCATGTATGTACAGTCTGGATAAACAAAAAAAAAAGACTCTTTAACCATTCTTGATCAGTCATCCATTGGAATTTTGATGGTAATTCTCTTCTAATTTATGTGAGACAAACTGGTATTTTTCCAAGTCATAAGAACATCTCTACTTTATATTCATATAAGTATTAGCATTTTCATTTTCATAAATGAATATAAGGGAACCCATCTTTAAATGGAATGAGATATAACAATACTTACCTATTCGTCCACGTTGATGTATATGACCAGGCATAATACCTATTTTACATTCTCCAGGCTGCAAAATTAAATCACAGATAGAGGTCTTACATTTAGACAATTACACTCTTTTTGGGAATTTACTTACTGACTGGGACAATATATATGAATATATATATCAGAAAGAATTTCAATGTAGTGTATACAGACTGGTACATACCTTAATAATACCAGGACAGTTTGGACCTATAAGTCGTGAATTCCCCTGTCGAATAAGTTTATGTTTAACGCGAACCATATCTTGTTGTGGTATACCTTCAGTAATACAGACTATTAAAGGCATTTCGGCATCAATAGCTTCTAGGATAGCGGCAGCAGCAAATGGGGGTGGGACGAAAATTACAGTTGCATCAGCTCCTGTTGCTTCACGAGCCTACAAAAAACAATTAAAAACTGGGCGTTATTTCAAAATTCATTGGTTTCCTCAATAAATAAACAAAATATTAAGGATCCAAACCGCAAAACAGAACACGAAATCCATAACAACATTCTGAAGAAACATTGGTAGCTAATGAACTTTCCACATGAGGAAGTATATCAATCATAAGTGAGTAGGTATTTCATAATTAGTGGCATCAAGCGTCTAGAAGAGTTAGCATGCCTGGTGTCACACCCATCATAGCTGCTTAACATACACAAGACACACTACAAATAGGAACGCGCCAAATGAAGAAATAGCCACTTGATGCGAATTTAAAAAGTTCAAGGGACCTAACTGAAGAAAATATATTTCTCCAATTTCAAATAGTCAAGGGAGGGAACTTATCACAATAATTTTTTAATTATGACAAGAAAAAACGTTGCAAACAACGGAATCCATGCGGAAGCACTTAACATCATTTGATGACCAATTTCACTCATCACTGATGATCTTGAATAAGCTATCTTCACTTTGAATTCCAGTTGACCCAGCCGTAAATAGGGTACTGATAATCCAAGAAAAATCAATGTCAAGAGGTTTGAGTTTGACAAATGATCAACTGTAACAAAGTATTCTAATGAACCTAAGTTGTTTCATTGCAAAATATAGTTGTTTCTTTCTTTCCTTTACCCACCTCTTTTACATTATTAAAGACGGGTTGTCCAAGATGAACTGAGCCTCCTTTTCCAGGTGATACCCCGCCTACCAGTCTCGTTCCATAATCTATAGCTTGTTGACTGTGAAATGTGCCCTGAAATATCACAAACATGAAATTAACATCTGTGTTGATATAATATTGATTTTGCCATTTAGATTTGAGCTTTCATATTCTAGAATTTATGTGTCATTGATGCCCTTCTTCCAGTGTCTACTGAGTTTAAATGTTTGTTCCTGTGAATTTAGTTAAATTTTCACATTTAAAGTCACATTTCCATACCAGCTGGCATAAATCATTTCATTCAAAATATAAGCCTTTCAATAGTGCTGGTTATTGAAAACTAGGTACAATACATAATGCAATACACAGTCATAATGGATAATGGTTAAATTAATTCATAACTTTATATCTGTGATATCTGGTAATGTAGTTGACAATGAGTGGTTAATGTCCACCATAAATGTCAACAATTTCAGTCAAGTTAGTGAAGATTCCTTTCACCAACATAAAAAAATTGATAATTTTTTATCCGATTGAGAGGTATCGTTGAGTCTCGATACATGGCCTCTTGATATGTATATCGTGCCATGTCGTATCGCGACACATCAATTCAACAATATATCGTGCCTACCTTTTAGATTTAAAAATATAAAACTTTTGTGAATCATGTTCATACATACTTGTTTTCCAGTGAAGCCTTGACAAATAACTTTGGTGTTTTTATTGATGGCTAAATTCTTTCTGGATTGGGTATAAACATTCCTTACTGAACCAGATGCTCTTGAAAATCCTCCTGAAAAATACAAATTTAAGCACACTGTATCATACCAGGGTTTGACAAACTGACAATTGACATACTACTTACTGTATTGGGACACTTTTGAAAGGATTCACTGGCAGTTCTTATTTACCCCACTATAAAATTGATCTGCACTCCCACTTTATATTTAACACAACTAAAAATATGATTTTTTTATGTTTTTTGCCCCAAAAGATGTGCCAGAATGCACCTTATCAATTCAATTCACCATCTCAGGTGCCTCCAAAGAGTTGCCACATTTTGGGGGCTGGTGCCGACACTGAATGAGTTAAAAAAAAAAAAGGGGGGGGGGGCACATGCATGTTATAGAACCTCCTTTGGAATGTGAAAATGGTTTTTTTTTAATAAATTCGTTCACTATCATGTGGCCTAAATCTTATAGATTAGATAGGTCTATCCTTACGATTGAGCATTACAGATTAACAATACACATTTTTAATTCAAAAAATAACCAACAGCCATGAACTAGCCATATAACGTTATATTGTAAACTTGGTTGCTACAGAAAGATAGCCTACAGCCTACAGCCTACAGTAACCACCCAACTTGTGATTTTTGTTAATGGTCTCAAGAATCAAGAAAAGATAACTTTTGGAATGAGATGTTTTCAATGAATGACGGGTAAATTGCATTTTAATGAAGGTAGATGTGACGTTTTAGATGTTACGCAGACGTAAAGCAAGTATAGCTGCACAAATTCACACTATGACAATAAATATTGTTATAGATTAATCTATATTTAAGCCGATTATTACCAGTTAACCTCGTCAAGACCTTGCAGGTAGCCGCCATCTTGCTTCGTCTGCAGGATGAAGGTTGCATTTTTTAACCAATCAAATCACTGGAAAATTCGTCATGGCGGACAGGAAGAGATAAATATTTATTTATCTTAGAAATTTTTTATTGTCATTTTCATGGACTAAAATAGAAGATTTACAGACGTAATTTTGTCATAAGAATCCGATTATTTCGAATGAATTAATCGACAGGTATAAGAATAGTAGTTTTACTCAAAATTCCACAGAAATGAAGTGTTTTTTCGATGATTTATGTTTTGGTGTCTGTGAAATGTCGACATACCCACCAACCAATTAACTTAATGGATTACTGCTGACCACTCGTCTTAATCTTGGTTTATATTAGTCATGAGAAAAATATTTTCATATATTATCATGGGCTTATTTGCCACTGAAGTATCATAATCAGTGGTAAACCATGATCTTTAGTTTGTGCCCTTGGCCTGCTTTCTGAATACACTGTTTACAGTTTACTGAACTGAATTTTGGCAATCATTTTCAAGAGAAAAATATTTTCATATATTATCATGGGCTTATTTGCCACTGAAGTATCATAATCAGTGGTAAACCATGATCTTTAGTTTGTGCCCTTGGCCTGCTTTCTGAATACACTGTTTACAGTTTACTGAACTGAATTTTGGCAATCATTTTCATAGGAATTCAGAATTGAAATATTAATTTCTTCGATTGACTAACAGTTGAGGAAAATGTTAACCAATGGTAAGGTTATTATTTGTAAACATAATATTACAGAGGGGAATTTTCTTGGGTGGGAGGGAAGTGTATCTATTTTAAATGTAAAATCACTGAGCCGAAGACAATCTAAGACAAATGATATACGAATGAAAAGTTTATTTTGAAAATATATGAAATGGGGAGGAAAATTCAATTCAAATCTCAATATAGTCAGAAAGCAGTACCTGGCCATTAAGTTATAATTTTAGTTAAGTCAATTCAATTCAATTTATTGTTAGAAAAGAAATTGATTTATCAATATTGATATTCTCCGTAATATTGTTAATCATTTCATCTAATAAGTTACCGTACCTTTGATAAGTAAAAATTATTGTGAAATAGTTGTTTTAAAAGCCAATTTTTGAGTTCACTATATTGCTCTATACTTATTTTGTAGATAGTAAGCTTATATCGTCAGATATCGGTAGAAAAACTGGTTGATTTCCAGCTGTAAGCTTAGGCCTACAAGTTTTTGGTGTACAGTATCTAGATACAAACCATACAACAACAATGATGAATATGGATGCCATTACATCTCTGCCATCCAATCAATGTATTAAGATTTTTATACAGAGAGATTTCTCTGAAGGTACAGCTGTCAAATTTCAAAATAAATTCCCACCAGAACTTAGAGGAAAGGTAAGCTTTGAAATCCTGTTTATGACACCCAGCCATTACTTTACAAAACTTTTACCCAGTTGAATAGTAACTTGTAATTTTCTATCATTCTAATCTCTACACATTGACAAATTTACAACTGGAGATTGTCTTTTGAAGAGACAGGTCTTGCTGTTTTAAGAGAGTTGTTGAAATAATTTCTTTAAGCGAAGATAACTTTAACTAAGGCAGAAAACCTGAAAATGGGGAGAATGAAGATCACTAGCCACTGTTACTGACTAAAGTTTAAGAAAATCCAGAAATTATTTACATTGTCTTTTAAATTTATATGATATTGCCTCACTCGTGACATGAAATCCACGAAGTTAGTATGTTGTGGTTGAATTTCCTTCATTGCACACCATATGGTGTTCTTTTTTCATTATTCCCATCTCAGTCATGAAAAATTGGTACATGTTACTCATTCTATTAGGTATACATTCCAATTAGTAATGGAATCGTTTTATATAAAACTCATATTCCTATTTGTTGCTATTTTCAGGTTGAAGAATCACAGTTCCAGTCAACTATTAACACGATCAATGAAATCTATGGGGAGGCAGAGAGCTTATCGATGAGAACATATTGTGAAAGTTGTTTTGCCTGTCTGACAGCCTACTTAGCTTATCTCTGTATGGATACTTATTATGAAAAGGTAAATGGAAGCACATGGGAGAGGGGTGACATAGGCTACAATAAGCCAATAAGTTGTTTATATGTTTATCATAAATATTGTTTATACTTATATAAATAAATAAAAGCTCAGGTATCTGAAGTTTCAACAATATAACTATGAAATGCTGATACAGTGAGTTATTAATGTTGACAAACCTTCTTGCTCGACAGCATATTTTAGTTGTATCATTAAAAAATCTGATACTGTGATAATAGAAAGAGGGGTAAATTATATTCATGCAAACTTTTACATACTTCTTTGACAATTGGAGAACGTACAAAAACAACATGCATAAGAAAACAGAAAGTACATTTACATCATACATCATATTAAATGATTTACTACAGACATCATGATAAATGAGTTACTAGTACTACACACATCCTAATAAATGATTTACTACGAACATCATATTAATGATTTTCTACAGACATCCTGATAAATGATTTACTACAGACATCGTTTTAAGTGATATGCATGTACTACAAACATCATACTAAATGATTTACTAAAGACATCATATTGAATAATATACTGCAAACATCATATATTGCTGTTGTTAATATGGACATCTAGGGTTCAATGTCTGATGCAGGTCAGAGCTTCTGACATGGCTACAAGATTTGCACGTAAAATTTAACAGTTTAGAATTGAAAATACTGCATGGTATTCCCTGTCTTCATCAGGCCAATCTGGTTTGAATAAGTAGTAATTAAACTCTATTCTGTTTCATTTTATTTCAGTGTTTAAAGAAAGTTAAGAGATATATAGAAGATCAAAATAAAACTATTTATGTACCACATGGTATTATGTTGGTTGATCCAGTAGAACGAGGCTTGAGAACTGTATCCTTTTAACATTACAAAATATTGTCACTGTTAAAATAGTGATCAATACATCAGTTGTAGAGAGATATAGAAATACCACTTTTAAAATAGTGTTTAATACATCAGTTGTAGAGAGATATAGAAATACCACTGTTAAAATAGTGTTTAATATATCAATTGTAGAGCGATATAGAAATACCACTGTTAAAATAGTGCTCAATATATCAATTGTAGAGCGATATAGAAATACCACTGTTAAAATAGTGCTCAATATATCAATTGTAGAGCGATACAGAAATACCACTGTTAAAATAGTGCTCCATACATCAATTGTAGAGCAATACAGAAATACCACTGTTAAAATAGTGCTCAATACATCAATTGTAGAGCGATATAGAAATACCACTGTTAAAATAGTATTCAATACATCAATTATAGAGCGATATAGAAATACCACTGTTAAAATAGTGCTCCATACATCAATTGTAGAGCAATACAGAAATACCACTGTTAAAATAGTGCTCAATACATCAATTGTAGAGCAATACAGAAATACCACTGTTAAAATAGTGCTCAATACATCAATTGTAGAGCGATATAGAAATACTACTGTTAAAATAGTGCTCAATACATCAATTGTAGAGCAATACAGAAATACTACTGTTAAAATAGTGCTCAATACATCAATTATAGAGTGATATAGAAATAGTTCCATGCTGTGTGATTTACAATCAGCTGGACTATTTCAGCTTTATGTCTGTACTCGCCTGAAGATTGCATAGTGTGAAACTCAAAGTAGCAACAGTCGGGTTCTGTTATATATTCTTCACAACACTATCAATTTCTTTCACTCTCTCACAGAATACCAGAGGAGAGGGCAGAAATTTGATTGGTTACAGCAAGGTTAGGTCAAAAGGATGAATGTTTTAGAGGCCTGTCTTTAGACCCTAACTAAGTGGCTATATTAAAAATAAAACCTAGTAAACAACAGAATGTAAGTTTGGTCTAAATCAAATAAAATGGTTAGAAAATTTATTATCTGAGTCTTAAATAGGAGGTTTGTATGCTAAAATAAAACATGGTAGAAATATGATATAGTTTCAGACATTGTGGAGAGAATTACTGGTATGAATGTAATTGTTTTGATTTTCCTTGACCAGGGTTTTAGCTGGAGGTGTGTTTACTGAACGAAGCCAACCATCGGTGATCAGTCTTACAAACTCTCTGCTTTTTTAAATATTGTCATTGTTGTCATCATATTTTCAGCTTGGATTCATTTTCATTTTAATATCCTTACTTCCATTGGCCTGGAAGTTGTTCAACACAGTGTAGTGTATCAATCTTTTGAATGACTGTGTCAAACAGATATGAAGCCAATTTAATAGTTGAAATTGTGAAATATTATCAATCAGAGTTTAAAAAATGAAGGTTTACATCTTATCTGGCAGGTATTAGGCAATTTTGTACATTGAGATATCTGTGTGTTAGTCATATTGTTGACTGACTGATTTGTCAATTATTCAGCTGATCTGCTAATTATAGGATAGGGAATGAGATATTGATATAGAAGCAATCGTCAGTGAAATTGATGTTATAAATCTCTGACATAAGGAACAGTATTTTACTTGGATAACAACTTAGGCTCACAATGATCCTTTCTCCTCTTGGCAATAAATTTATAAGGATCAGGTGATCATTAGACTTGATCTTTCCCTGATTAATTGAAACAATTTGCTTAAAAGGATTGTAAAGAGGTTTTCTAAAATGTTGATGTGTATCAGAGACACTGGTAGCTTCAATTTGTACCATTCCAATTTGCAATCAGTTGTCTGTGGTGCCTCAAATTAAGTGTTTGATGACGTCACTAATTGCAAAATATCCATAAGGCCCTTGGATTAGTGATTACAAAATTTAGACAAAACCTCTTTACAACCCAATAAATTAGATACACAAAATGAAACCAAAGTGAAGCTAATTTGAGTTTAGAATGAAGGTTATTGTTTTGAAAGAAAGAATGGAAGCTAAGTGTAATTATTGTTTTAACTTATTTTATGAACAACAAAAACGATGAGTCATCCTTGTTGAGAGAATGACTGACCACTGTGAAGTAAGACTATTATGTTATATGTTTGTTTGTCACAAGTTTTTACATTGTCAGATATAAAAGAAGGCGAAATCCAGGCCAAGTTATTTTGATAATTTCCATGAATATTGACCAATATTACTTGATGTTTATTATATTATTATTGTATAAATAGGTATGATGTAGCTTAGATCATCTTCACAATGTCAAGCAATTACAAACTAGGTCTTCTACTTTGACATCATTAGACACTTTTACTGTATCATAGAAGTTTGTATGCAGCAATTTGATTGGATTGTACGCCAGCAAATACAGCCAATCAAAGTTCTCCACATAAACAATTGTAATTGAGGGTTTAGATAGGCTATACTAGCAAGCGTACAATCCAATGTTAAGAGGGGCATAGATTGTACTTGTGCTTTGATATGGAAATTTTTTTAACAAAAAAGGATAAATTAATGTCAAAAAGGGAGATAATTCTTTTCTGTATCTGGTGCATAGTCCCCTCTAACAATATTAAAGGGACATGTTCGCCATTTTTTGGACCAATCACACCTTTGTTTCAGAAACTGGAATATTTTAGCTAAACCTGTAGCCAATCAGTAATAGTGTTCGCAGCTCACTGTCGAAATTTAAGTCATATATAGAAAAGACATCTATAGAAATAAGAAATGAAATAGTTTGTGATATTTTTGAAGAAATTATGCGATTTTCGTACATATCTAGTACTTCTAAAGACTATTTACATATTCAAGATTAAAATCAACCTCCCAAAATGGCGCATTTGTCCCTTTAAGACAATGAAATCCTTATAGTCAATTTGACATAATGATTGTTATGACAACTAGACCAGAAACAGATTTGTTGTCAAGCTTCATCCCAAAGTGATGATGAACTTTAAATTAAGATCATGAAATTTGATGGTATTGTTAATTTTTGTAAGTGTAATTTATAATGTACCATATTTATATATATATATGTATATTGTGTTAAGTGATATGACATATTGCTTATATATAGTCAAGTAATAGCACACGTTTTACTTTACAATAATTGTCAAAGGTACAGTAACCAAGACTAGCTCTAATGACTTCTTTCTCACTGTTCATTTGTACATAGATGGCACTCTAAGCCATTCCAATTCTTTTGTTCTTAAATCTAGACTCCCAGTCTGATAAAAATGCGAACTTAAATATTAGTTTCTTGTTTATTCTACAGGTGACTCTACTTGCCATCTATGATCTGACAGCATTGTAATACATCTCATGTTCTTGGTAACATATGATTTAACCAATCACTGTAAGAGTTCCTTACTTGTGAATGTATTATGGGCCAACTTTAAATATAATAAACTTAAATGACTGTACATGAACTGAACGTAACTCCGCTAGGTATCAACGAATAAATCGAACTAGCTACCTTCACAGGCCAACTTTATTTCACTAAAAAATAATTTTGTTAGATCAAGTTACTTGCCGAAATAGCCTGAAGTCAACACCCAGGTTTGCATTTCAGTCAGATTGGACTATCCCCCACGTTTCTTAAAAGATGGGTTTTCTTATTTTTTTAGTGTCAAATTAAGGAAACTATTTGATTTATTGGTGTTTCTAATGAATTATCATGTATTCTTAATCATATCATTATGTCCTTATTGCATATAATTAAAAGTTTTAACCAACCATAAATGTCCCTGTACGTACAGTCTGGATAAACTTAAAAAAGACTTTTTAACTTTTCTTGATCGATCACACATTTGAATTTTGCTGGTAATTCTCTTCTAATTAAGCTAATTATGAATTAATTATAGACATGTGAGACAAACTGGTATTTTTCCAAGTCATTAGAACACCTCTAGATTGTATTCTTTTAAGCATCAGCATTTTCATTTTCTTACCGTAAATGAAAATAAGGGAACCCATCTTTAATATAATCTATATAATATAAATAATATCTACCGTTGATAAAGGAACATGACTATCCCCTTGGCAAATCTTTTTCTCAACCAATTAACTTTACCAATCAATGTCTTTTTTTGTTACATGTTTTTTTTAAAATAAAATTCATCATGAAATTAATTTTGAAGTCTCAATTTTATTTTAGAAGTTTTCATCACCCTAATAATGCCATGCTGGGGCTAAGCAAAGTGAAATAATAAAACGCTCAGTGAAAGCTATGTTTAAAAACTAGGAAGATATTCTTGAATTTTTAGCATCGTCAATAGAGATGTCCTTTCACATGCTTAGTACATAATAATATTACTTCTGGAAAATAATGAAGAATTTGGAGGCCTCATAATATTAGGAAAGCAGTCATCTAAGTGTTTGTGGTCTGATAATTAAACAAAATTTTTCTTACCTCCCTTTAGTAAGGTCGCTGAATCATTCCTAACATGACCAAATATTAGTTTGAAGTAACGTGAAATATTTTGAATGGTAACTACGATAACAATCCCAGTAGGCTACGTAACTCCGTAGCTATAAGGCGAGAAATGCACTTTGATCAGTTATATTGTTTTCTAATTAATGCCTGTGTCTTATTTCTTGTCATGCTTCTTCTGCTAAAATATATTTCATGTCAACTGGTACATGACTCAGAGGTTTTTATCTCCAAGACCAAGTTCAGCATTGTTTTTATGAGCTTCAAATTTGATCAAGCTCAAGATTATCAAAGTTACATACCTCTATA